>NC_080736.1:6290000-6590000 GCF_019097595.1 Hemibagrus wyckioides | reverse complement strand
ATCCCTGATTGCTGCAGTGAAAAACAAAACATTTGGCAGTGAATTTGCATGCAGATATCCGGGGGGAGGGGGGAGGCATGTGCATGTTTGTTTGTTTTTATTTATTTGTATGCATTCACGTGTGCTTTTGTATTTGTATTAAGGCTCACAATGCATCTGAAGGTCACAGTTTTGGCTCCTGAAGACACAGCAACTTTAGACCTTCTAAGTTTAGTTTGGAGCTGAAATAAAGTCTGGGAGCTGAATTTAGCACCAGGCTTTGTTACCGGAGGACTGACGTAGCCAGCTGTTGCTGTGTCGTCACACTTGGGTCAGCTGAAAGGAGGAGAGATTTGTTGTTTGCAGGCAACATCCTTGCTGAAGGAAAAAAAAATAAATAAATAAAGAACTGCCTCGCATTGACTGCTCCCCGTTTTCTCTCCTCAGCTTGATACACACACCCCCGAACTATTCCAGGTTCTAAGTTGCCACCAAATTTATATTTAACTGAATGAAAATAGCAGGCTAGTTGAAAATTGAGTGTGTATTGCGTAGGCTGTGTCTCAGATAAGCTCAGTGCAGACGCACACTCTCTTTTTATAGGCAGTGGGGAACGTATGTGTCAGATTCTTTTTCTGGTAACTGAATGGAGCATGGCTGCTTTTTTTTTCCTTCTTTATTTTTTAAAAGATGAATGAGTGTGTGTGTGTGTGTGGGTGTGTGTGTTACAGTACGCCGACATGATCCACATTAAGTTGTGTCTTCACAGAACTCTTCAACTGCTGTTTGACGTCAGTGTTTGTCTATCCCAAAAGAGCACTCAGAGCCAGAGTGGGTTATGGATACTAAAAGAAGAGAGGATGGAGATAGAAGGACAGAGTGCAGGATGGGTTGAGTGAGAGAGAGAGAGAGAGAGAGAGAGAGAGAGAGAGAGAGAGAAAACAAGTGCGGTTTCTTCAGGAGCCAGACTGAAAAGGTGACGAATATCAAGTCTGTCAGCACGCCGCAGCCACTGACATACGGCCAATAGTGCCCGTCTGAATAATTGATCAGGTGAAACGTTAGGCGGAGATGTTGCACGGTCAGCTCTCTTCACTGCAGGTGAGTGAGACAGAGAGAGAGAGAGAGAGAGAAAGAGAGAGAAAGAGAGGAGAGGTGGAGAGATTTCCACCTCCTCAGCCCCAACACACTGAGTATATACTATCTAAATGTATTACATTCACACAATTTCAGGACTTCTCCTACGAATCTTAAGCAGGGGAAGCGACACAAAGCAAAGTCTCCAATAAAACTACCTCATGTCTGAGCAAAGTGCTATTCCTTCCTAGCAAATATTTTCCAAACATCGGAAACAATTCATGCAATTACTTCTCTCTTCTACTATTATCATTCTATATTTCTCGAGAGTACACATTTTGCTCCTTTAATATCCAACTTTCATCTTGAAACAAGAACATACGAGAGACTGTGTGGTCACAAGTTGACCATCACACACATATGCAGTTCTTCCCAAAGCTGTTCCTATCATGTGGATCTGGTGTGTGGAGATGTGGTCCTCCAAGCTGCCACTGCTGGGCCCCAGAGAAAGGCCCTTAACCGTCAATTGTTCAGTTGTATAAAAAAATGAGATACGTTGTAAGTCTCTCTAGATAACAGCTTCTGCCAAATGCCAGAGATGTAAATGGAAGCACACGATTGCATAGAATGTCTTAGTATGATGAAGCGTTACAGTTTCCCTTCACTGGATGTAAGAGGCTTAAAACTGCTCCAGCATGACAATGCCCCTGTGCACAAAGCAAACTCCATGAAGGCATGGTTTGCCAAGGATGGAGTGGAAGAACTTCCTGCACAGAGCCCTGACTCTGACTCGACCCCACTGAACACCTTTGGGATGAACTGGAACACTGACTGAACCCCAGACCTCCTCACATGACATCAGAGTCTGATCTCATTAATGATCTTGTAGCTGAATGAACACGAATCTCCACAGCCACGTTTCATAGTGTATTTGATTGTCTTCCCAGAAGTAAGGAGGTTATTATAAGAGCAAAAAGGAGGACTAAATCTGGAATGAGAAGTTTAATAAGCACATATATGCATGATGGTCAGCTGTCCACAAACCCCAGTGATAGTCTTTTGCAGTTGGCAGCAGCCTGAGTAGAGTTGGATGGTGCAATGAATCCCACAGCACTGAATACTCTGTTTTACATTTGCATCTGTTATGAGAGATTTCACAAAGCACAAGGGCTTTACTTTTTGATGCGTGTGTCACTCCAGATGAAGTTTTACACCCAGCTGTGCCATGCCCACCTGCTCACTCTTCAGAAATGCCAGCAAGGGCATGGATTATGGAATCATTGAGACGTCTAGGTCAAGTACATAGTTTCATGCTCAGACTCCTGTTAGGAGAGAAGGAAGGAAGGAAGGAAGGAAGGGAGGGAGGAAGGAGGGAGGGAGGAAGGAAGGAAGGCGGGAGGGAGGGAGGGAGGGAGGGAGGGAGGGAGGGAGGGAGGAAGGAAGGAAGGAAGGAAGGAATGGAAGGAAGGAAGGGATGGAAGGTAGAATGGAAGAGTGGAAGAACAGAATGCTGGAAGGAAGGAAGGAAGGAAGGAAGGAAGGAAGGAGGGAGGGAGGGAGGGAGGGAGGGAGGGAAGGAAGGAAGGAAGGAAGGAAGGAAGGAGGAAGGAAGGAAGGCAGGCAGGAAGGAAGGAAGGTAGAATGGAAGAGTGGAAGAACAGAATGCTGGAAGGAAGTAAGTAAGTAAGGAAGGAAGGTAGGAAGGAAGGGAGGGAGGGAGGGAAGGAGGAAGGCAGGAAGGAATGGAAGAACGGAATGCTGGAAGGAAGGAAGGAAGGAAGGAAGGAAGGAAGGAAGGAAGGAAGGAAGGTGGGAGGGAGGGAGGGAGGGAGGGAGGGAGGAAGGAAGGAAGGTGGGAGGGAGGGAGGGAGGGAGGGAGGGAGGAAGGAAGGAAGGAAGGAAGGAAGGAAGGAAGGAGGGAGGGAGGGAGGGAGGGAAGGAGGAAGGAAGGAAGGAAGGATGGAATGTTTGATACTTATAACTAATTCATTCTGAGCTTCAGTTTCAGATTCTGAGTTGTGATTGTCTGATAATCCGAATCCTGCAGCTCTGAGAGTGTGTGCTGGTGCAGCTGTGGCTTGTCAATATTATATGAGCACAAAGATAATAGAAGAGTTACATGACCACAAATTATCATAACTGCTGAAATAACAGACCAACGGTAAATATGATCAGAAATGTGCATTACCGTTAAGATAAAAAAAAAAACAGTGTTGTAAAACTTGTAGAAAGAAAGAAAGAAAGAAAGAAAGAAAGAAAGAAAGAAAGAAAGAACAAACAAAACGAACCATGTTGAAAACCTGTTACAACACTGTGTAACAAATGGGCCATGTAATAAATATTGCATGCATGAGGTAATTAAGCATCGAGTTCAGTCCTGGGCTAAATAAAAAATCTGCATTTAAATCTATAATATTTTGCTTCTTCCTTTATTACATAGTGACGTCCTTTATTACACACCAAATACTGTATGCAATTTCAATTTCTATTGTTGCTAGAAACCTATTATTTATCCCACAAGTTCAACAGATCAACCTCAGAAGCAGCATGCATGACAAATTTCAATCAAAAAAGACAACAATGAATACAAATAATACAGAACCTGAATAACAGTAGACCAGTCAAGATTTCTGAATGCGATGAAAGCGTGAGCTTCAACCTGTGTGGTGCGAAATTCTACCCCTGTGAAGTGTGGTGTTGATTATCGGTGCTAAAAAAAAAAAAAACTCCACAGGCAGCCATGATCACTCTCCTTCTCTTTTTATTTCTTCAGTCATGCCGTCTGACTCGGCCGGGTAATCATGTGAAATTTACCGGAGACTATACAGAAGACACGACATAGGCTACTGATTTAACCCAGCATGGTGTCTCCATTGCAACCATAAATTACTCTCATAAACCATCAAGTCATCGAAGATATGAAATAGAATAAAAGTAAAAGCAGGGTCAAGCTCGAGTCCATGTACACGCACCGCTTAATTTTTTCGAAAATAACTCAACCCTGATTTGTTAACATCACCGCTCCATCCAAATGATTATCAGTAGAAGCAAAGCTCCAGCTCGCTCTTCATAACCAGTGATATGCAGCATATTTCTTTGATTATTTATCTTGAGAAAGTGATTCACTCAGCAATTAGATCAGCAATTACTCCTAGATCAACAGATTGGGCTCATACACTATATTGCCAAAAGTATTCGCTCACCTGCCTTAACTCGCATATGAACTTAAGTGACATCCCATTCCTAATCCATAGGGTTCAATATGACGTCGGTCCACCCTTTGCAGCTATAACAGCTTCAACTCTTCTGGGAAGGCTGTCCACAAGGTTTAGGAGTGTGTTTATGGGAATTTTTGACCATTCTTCCAGAAGCATTTGTGAGGTCACACACTGATGTTGGACGAGAAGGCCTGGCTCTCAGTCTCCGCTCTAATTCATCCCAAAGGTGTTCTGTCGGGTTGAGGTCAGGACACTGTGCAGGCCAGTCAAGTTCATCCACACCAGACTCTGTCATCCATGTCTTTATGGACCTTGTTTGTGCACTGGTGCACAGTCATGTTGGAAGAGGAAGGGGCCAGCTCCAAACTGTTCCCACAAAGTTGGGAGCATGGAATTGTCCAAAATGTCTTGGTATGCTGAAGCATTCAGAGTTCCTTTCACTGGAACTAAGGGGCCAAGCCCAACCCCTGAAAAACAACCCCACACCATAATCCCCCCTCCACCAAACTTTACACTTGGCACAATGCAGTCAGACAAGTACCGTTCTCCGGGCAACCACCAAACCCAGACTCGTCCATCAGATTGCCAGATGGAGAAGCGCGATTCGTCACTCCAGAGAACGCGTCTCCACTGCTCTAGAGTCCAGTGGCGGCGTGTTTTACACCACTGCATCCGACGCTTTGCATTGCACTTGGTGATGTATGGCTTGGATGCAGCTGCTCGGCCATGGAAACCCATTCCATGAAGCTCTCTGCGCACTGTTCTTGAGCTAATCTGAAGGCCACATGAACTTTGGAGGTCTGTAGCGATTGACTCTGCAGAAAGTTGGCGACCTCTTCGCACTATGTGCCTCAGCATCCGCTGACCCCGCTCCGTCAGTTTACGTGGCCTACCACTTCGTGGCTGAGTTGCTGTCGTTCCCAAACACTTCCACGTTCTTATAATACAGCTGACAGTTGACTGTGGAATATTTAGGAGCGAGGAAATTTCACGACTGGATTTGTTGCACAGGTGGCATCCTATCACAGTTCCACGCTGGAATTCACTGAGCTCCTGAGAGCGACCCATTCTTTCACAAATGTTTGTAAAAACAGTCTGCATGCCTAGGTGCTTGATTTTATACACCTGTGGCCATGGAAGTGATTGGAACACCTGATTCTGATTATTTGGATGGGTGAGCGAATACTTTTGGCAATATAGTGTATTTGCGCTATGATATATAAAAGTAATCAATTTACTTCAGCTTGTTTTCACACTATCACTATCAGCTGTTTTCTTAAACCCAGGAGAGGTCCAGAGACTCTATGGCTTCTGGACACAGTGGTCTGGGGCACACGGCATCATATGTGGAAGCTGTGCACCCGGAGTGCTGCATTCACTCAATTTATCCATCCATCTATCCATTGTCTCTACCCGCTTATTCCTGATTAGGGTCACGGGGGTCTGCTGGAGCCTATCCTAGCACACAAATGGGGCGAAAGGCAGGGGTACACCCTGGACAGGTCACCAGTCCATCACAGGGCCACATCACTCAATTTAATTAAATCAAATTAATCAAATTAATCAAATTCAAATGTACACATTCTTTACTGGTCACATACTCAATCATGCACAATGGCACATGCAGTGAAATGCTTTTTTATGAGTGTTTGTGTTCTAAAAAAGTGAATTGAAATAAAAATACAATCAAAAATGTAACTTATAAGCAAAGTAAAATACAATAAAATGAGACCAAAAATTCAAAAAAAATTAAATTAAATTAAATTAAATTAAATTAAATTAAATTAAATTAAATTAGCTGTGCAAAACAGAGAAAAAATAAATAGGGGGAAAATATAATAAATAAATAAATAAATAAATAAATAAATAAATAAATAAATAAATAAATAAAAATAAAAACATGATATAGATACAGTGCTATGACTGATGAGATGAATATGAATATGGTGATGGATATGAATAAAGTGCCTATGTGTGAATGTGCATGCAGTGTGCACTCTGCAGTCATGTGCAATTTTACTTTTATTTTGTTTTGTTTTTCTTTATTTTATAATAAACAGGTCATAAAAGATACAGGAACGTTACAGAAATGTTCATTTAATTTATTTCTGATGAGCAAACCAGAAGCAACAGTGGCAAAGAAAACCTCCCTGAGATAACGAGTAGAAGAAGCTTAAAAAGAACCAGACTGAACAGTTAACCCATCCTCATCCATCATTTCTCTTCACATTAGCTTTATACACCAAAGTCAAGCCGTCCTTATTGTGTTTAAAGGAAGCTGAGTATTAGCTTTAAGTTGAGTATTAAATTTGAGTTTTCTCTTTCATCAAATTAAAGTTCAACCAACTGCAGCGTCCTATTTTCAGGTAAACGAGGTTCCAAACAGAAGTGATGCATCAGAATGACCATCCCCTTCAATCTCAGGATTCACAAACTTCCTGTCTTCATGCCTTGTGGCAAGGAAACAATACGCCTTATATGAACCTAATGTCTACAGACTGAAAATGTGACAATTGATCCGGAAGGAATTCTTGTCATGTTAAAGCAAACATGCCCCCCATATTAGCCCGGGATTGCAGTCCCCTGGGCTGAAGTATTCAAGCCAAGCATGAAAACACCTTAAGAGTGGTGTCAGAAGTGTCAACATTGCTCAGAAGAAAATTCTAGCAGGCAGAGAAGAAAAAATTTCCCAGATGTGCATTAAGCAAAAGTACGCAAACAGCAAAGCAAAAGTCTGGGATAGCTGCTACTTAATACTAAACAGATCCTCCATTATTTATTACTGTTTATGACCGAAAACACCCCAGTCCTGCCTTATTTTATTTTTTTTTCTATTCGCTCACAAGACCAAGGCTTATGAAATCAGAGGTCGAAGTTCAGCTAGAGACAAATCAGTGTGAAATGAAATGAACCATTCCCAGAAGCAAGTGCAGGTCTTTTATGACCCACGGCCTTTCCCCTTCAGTGAATTTGCTTTAACGTCTGACCATTAAGCTGGAAACCTCCCACTGATACAAAAAACTGTAAGGAAAAAAGACAAAATAGAAAATCATTGTACAAACAGGCATCAGATGGCATGATAAAAGAGTACAACGATTCAGTCGTCAAGGTTGACATAAGACCATCATGACACTTTCCAAGCTGACCTATATAAAGCGGAACCTCGGCATACGGATTTAATTTGTCCTGGAGGTGAGTTCTCAAGGTGAAAATTTGTATTGCGAAACAAATTTCCCACATAAGAAACCATGTAAATGCAGATAATCCGTTCCAACCACCCAAAAATATGACCAGAATTACCAATAGGAAGCGTATGTAAACTGTATGGCTGCTTACGAAGAACTGACCCAAGCCAAGCATTCCATGTCAAGGCTCCTCACAGGAAGTCGTACCACTAAGCTTGGGCTAAAAATAGAACAGACCACCCACACCACCAATCTGTAAACCAAAAAATACCCATAAAATGACATAGATTTCGAATGCATGCGAAAGGCAACGTTGGTATCATGGGTTGACTCTATCCAAACAGCTTTGTAAAATTGTTTGGTTGGCTTCACTTGGCTTTCCACTGATGCTAACAAGTTCTGAACGGCTCCCGGACCTACGCCCAACTTAGCCACCATTTGGATCGTTTCGGTTTGTTCGACCTGCTGAAAACGCTTCGTATGCCGATGCAAATTTGTTGCAAAATGTTAATTCTTAAGGCGAAAATTCGTAAGGGAGGAAGCGAGGTTCCACTGTAACAGCATCATGAACAAGAATGCAAACCTCTTGAGTGGAAAAGAGATACGTACGCTGACTACTATGACTATTTTACAATTTCATGAATACATACGTGTTAAATATATTAAACCCACACGAAATACCAAATTAGTTCTCACCGAACCTGCCCTCGTTATGACTCCTTGAAATAATATTTGTTTTAGCATCTTAATTATATTGTCATGTACTTCAATGAACCCTGTACGCAAATGGTACTAAAGTGATCCAGCTCAGAAAGAAACACACAGTTAAAATGTTATTAGTTATATGTGGATTAATTTATGCTTGATAGTGGCTATACTTCTTTCCCGGCAGGATGAATGAGCTTTGTGTAAAAGGCTCAGAGCATCACATGGAGAGAAACTCTATTGAGCTGTGCCTTATCTTAATGGCCTGGTCACTTTGCTAAAGGTTTTCTTATCCTACCTTTAAAAGATAAGAGCTCCACTTCACTTCCTTCTTACTTCTGCAGAAAAAAACACCCCCCATGAACAATATATATATATTTAGGAGGGAAAGAGAGAGAGAGAGAGAGTTCTTTCTACATTTTATAGCCCATCGTCTAGTTCACAGTGAAATTGCTATCCTTCCCTCCTCTTAATCTAACAAGGTTTCAAATTGTAAGTCTTAAGTTACATTAGTGTAAAATGCATTTCCACTGACTATATCCCTTATTCTAGTGTTTTCTTTTCAGACTATCACTAGAAATGGAATACTATGTGGAAGCAGATCGATACAAACCGTCCCGGTGCTGCTACACTAATAAACATAGGCACCTTTTACTAACTGTTGTATAATGTGCTGTAAATTACTCCCTGATCACATAAACACGCTGTAATGCGAGTGTAACTATCCTTTATAATGTCATACGGTAAACCACGTCATTTCTGTGACTAATCAGAAATCTTTTCAATTTTAAAAACCATCACAGGACCATCTCCGAGGGTTTGAAGTTGGTTCCTCATTAGAAATGTTAAGGTAATGTTAAAGTAACTTCATTTTTTTTTGTAGAGAAAAATAAAAAACTTTTTCAATGGATCCAGATTAATTAATAAGCTTGAAAGCATTATTGTCAAAAAATAACAAAAGTTCATTATAAAAACAAAACTAACTTTCTAAAATAATAGGGGTTTTTGTTCTAAAACAAACCGAATTGACCTTGACAAGAGTGACAGGAAACTGTCAGGTGTGTGTTTCTGGTTATTATGGAAACACTCATTGCAGATGACATTTTAGATATTCGTCATGTTTTTTATAATTATAAAAAGCATAAAGTTTACAACATTGCTGATAGAAATTACATTTGTATAATTATTCACTTCATTATTAGGTTGTGTAGTTCAACATACGGCACGATAATGAATAGTTATAACTTTAAGGAATCATTTATGGAACATTATTAAAGCTTTATGACTTTATTTCTATAAAGTCTATAAGCTGATTAATGAACATGAGCTTTATATAGATCTTTTTCTCTTTTTTTTGAAGAGCATATTGTCATGAATTGCAGTCAAATCCTCTGTCTCTATAGTGTGTCCTGTGTTTTATTTCTTATGGATAATCAACATCTCCTGAGTTATGATGCTGTGAGTTTGTAACAAAGGTTCTGATGCATCTTCTCCTTCTGGAAGATTCTGAAAATGTTAACATTTATGCTAATCCAGGCTGACTCATAAAGCCTCCCTTCCCATCCTCACTCATCTGCCCCCCCCCTCCCCATTTCCCTTTAATCCAAAGTGTGCCTAAAGAGCTCAGTGTCTCAACCAAGTCACATCTCTGATGAAACAATTGCTTAATTGTTGGCCAAATAGCTTCATTCACATTATATTTAGCGGAGGCGTTTGGATGGCGTATAATTCAGCTGGACGTTATGAGGAAACCAGTTAGCCGTGGGCTAGCGATGACGCAAGCAGCCAGACCTGAGGGCACACTAATGGGTTTCGCCCTTCTCAATAATGAAGAATTATTGCAATCTTCAGAAAGTTCATCTACAGTTTTATGGCAAAGGCGGATAAAACGTGTCCTCGTTATTTACCATACGCCATAGATGGCACAGGACACTGAGGCATTGATAACAGCGGAAGATTCCACTGACACACTGATTAGGGCCAAAGCACTGTTCAAGCCTTCTTTTTGATGAAAAGCCAAAACGAACTATAAAATGAATTATCCACAGCAATTTCCTGCATACTTACTTCCACTGCCTTTTCTCAATTTCTCACTTAAAATGCTTCTAAAATGTTTCAAATCTCTGCCAAGCACGGCTCGGATTGAGAGATCTTCGTGCACAGGACTTTCACACTCACTAGCAGAAGGGGAGGCTGAACAGACTATATGCAAAACCCACAGGTTTGACATTACTTTACTAATCACAGTCTCCATACGGTTCATAATCATAACTTTTCTGGAGACTAAAGGCAAATAAAAAGGTAATTTCCTGAATAACAGGGCCACAAGATGACTTCTAATAAGCTCTTAAATACTGTGTTCATAAGGCTACAAAGCACCTGCATCAGCACTTTGGAGAACTGATAAGAGACAACATACAAATAAACACTTCACTTAAGGACAGTGGTCACTAGAACTAGAACATCATCATAAGCCATTCATAAAAGATTTTTGTTTGCCTAATTTCAGTACTTTAAATATGGTATGACTTTACATAAATACACTGTTCATAGGGCAACTTGACACCTAAATAAGCCCATTATGGAGCAGAGGGGGGGACCTTGCTCAAGGACCCAATAGTGGCAGCTTCGGCAATGCTGGGGTTTGAACCTCGATCAAGAACCCAGAGCCTTAACCACCTGAGCTACCACCACCTTTTTATTGACATAAGGTTGCATCATGATGATCATACTGTGCTATCTACAGTGCTTTAGAGTGTTATAACACCTGACTTTGTAGCACAGATTGTTTCTAATAATACATGAGAATCTACTGAGCTTCTTCGGAAAGTGTAACTTTCCCAATTAACCTCAGTAGGGAAGCTATGTCATGTCACCATTATGACATAGTAGAAGCATACAGCGTTAAAAATCTCAAGTGTCAGATTATTCATAAAGTATTATATCACCAATGAACAAAAATCTAACTCACATCTCCGGTGTTACATCGACCTGACATCAAATGATCAATTCAGATCATGAAAGGGTGACTACTAGAAAATGTACAGTTCATTCAGTTGTTAAAAACTGCTCGAGTAGATCCAAACAAGGCCCCAGGTCCTGCCAGTCCAGCCACGTCATTTCAAATCTGCTAAACACCAAACACGCCATATCCACCACACATGAGCTGGTGTTTGTGAGTAAGAAGTGAGTGGCTTAACATAACTCCAAACCTGTGTGATCTAAGTGTTATAAGTTCTCGAGAAGAAGTCAAGTCGGTGAGGACAGGTTGCGAAAATCGCAGTGTAGAAGCAGCGCCTCGAAAGCAGGCTGAATGCGTTTCATTTGGCTTTTAGCATGAACGGATGACACCACCAGCTGTGAAGCAACAGGAGGCCAGTGAACAATTAAAATGTAATTGGTAAGGATGTATGAGTCATGTCTCTAAAGCTGAACTCAAAGAAAAGGCCGTTAATCCTAGCTTTTCTTCCTCTTTTTCCAAGTTCTTTATAATAATAATAATAATAATAATAATAATAATAATAATAATAATAATAATAATAATAACACAAAGGCTAATCAGAGCTTGACGTTTTAGCAGTTAATCAATCCTGATTTCACATCCTCTTAGGAACCAAGCCAACTCTCTGCAAGCTATTCTGATCGTTTTTTAGAATATTAGACATGATTGTTGCACGCCTTCAGACCATTTGTGTCCTACAAACAAAGATGTAGGGTGGCTGAGAAGTACAAAACAAAATAACAAAACAGAATAGCAAACAAAAACAGAAAAAAGTAATAACAAATAAGAAAAAACAATAACAAATAAGAAAAAAACAATAACAAATCAGAAGAACAATAACAAATCAGAAAAACAATAACAAATCAGAAAAAATAATAACAAATCAGAAAAAAATAACAAATCAGAAAAAATTATAACAAATAAGAAACAAAAAATACCAAACCTGAAAACAAAATAAAAAATCTGAAAAAATAATAACAAATAAAAAAAATACCAAACCTGAAAACAAAATAAAAAATCAGAAAAAACAATAACAAATAAGAAAAAAAATAACAAACCTGAACACAAAAAAAAACAAATAAGAAAAAACAATAACAAATCCAGAAACACTATAACAAATCCAAAAACAAAATAAACCATGTTATTGTTGTTGTTTTATTAGGTTTGTTATTTTGTTTTCAGATTTGTTTTTGTTTTTTTGTTTTCAGAATTTTATTTTGTTTTCAGATTTTTTTTTTTGACAGGTGTCAGTCAATATCTATACAGTAGGTCAGAAAAATAAAACTGAACCATTAGCTGCTATGAACATCAGCAATCAGACAGTCAGAACAAAGCTGTGCTCAAAAATGATTAAGAAATATTAAGAGGAATTACTACAGCAAGTCACCTGATAAAACATCATGATGTGTGAACAAGGGCAGCAAACCTGATCACACAGAGCAGTATCAGTATCAGGTATCTACTGAAAGTTAGAACATCTTAAACATAAAAGTTCATTGCTAAAAGCACACTAAAGCAACCGCCAGCAATAAACAGAGTTAATATTTATGAATATAAACAAAAAGCACCTTCATACATTATGTTTTTGAGCAGTTGTGATTCAGGAGCTACTGATATTCCAGTATCAGTATCTATTAGTACCGAAAATGTCTGGGAAAAAAAAGTTCCTCATGCATCCCTACTACAAATAATAGTAATATTACAAAGAATTATAGAGCATAAACCTTCTAAATAAGTACACAACCACAAGCATGAATGAAATTATTTGAGTCTTCTTCTTTTGTTTTTTTCTTCTCTCAAGGCTCGAGCTCTATCGCTGTAAGGAGCCCCTCGAGAGGCACAATGCCAAGGTTGTTATTTATATTTATTTTGTTTGTGCAGCATTTTTTCCCATCACCCTTTCATCTTTTCCACTCTCCTCTTCCTGTTTAGCAGAAAAAAAGGTTGAATGCGCCATTCAGCAAGCTGGGCCAGCTTTATTGAGATACCTATTTGTGAGTAATAGCCTCTGTCGCTGGGGCAAGAGCCCCTGCACACAATGCTGACAGGATCATTGAGCCATTGGGGCAATTTGTCCCACGATGCCACACTTTTATCAGAAGATTGTCTGCTGCAGAGGGAGGGCTAGAGAGAGAGAGAGAGAGAGAGAGAGAGATGTCGGAGGCACAGGCTGTTATCTGTAATAGTCTGCTTTCACATAAAGCCCTGTATGAGCTTTTGCGATGCAGTCCTGAGCAACCACAATGGCATGTCTACAGTAGCACAATGCTACTATTAAACCAGTATCTACTTTACCATGTGAAATCCTTTAGAGCATGAATACACTATAGAACAAAAAGAACTCACAGCGGTCTACTTAGCTTTACTTAGTCGGAACCCTCAACGTCTTGTCATATAGCTCTCAGAAAATCAATCATTACTCATGAACGACTAACTTTTGATACTCTGGGTATCTACTTCCATAGGCAAATGGGCTCGCTGAACTAAGGGCATGTTCAAGTCATGTCGGAATGATCGTATTTATGAGTTGAACACAAACTCATAAATACGCAAAGTCGTAATTACGAGTGGGAATGAGCTCAGAGTTCTAGAGTTGAGTCAGGAAAAAATAAAACAATGGAATTAATGGACTCAACATCTGTAGATAGGAAATTTGTTCAAAGAAGCTGATTTCAGTGTGGTGTTTTGTATAATTACTATATAATATGTGACGATAAAGTTTACAGTGGCTTCATGAATTGATTCCTACCTGATGCACGTTCTTTGTTCTTCATTTTCTAGGAGCAGAGTGAAGAAAAAAAAACCTTACTGCGTTTTTTTGTTTGCAATTAATTAAGAGAAAAAACACCTAGCTATCTATCTCTAACCAAAAAACTTCCCAAACTCATAAATACGAACTTCCCAGGAGGACTTGAACGCACGGTGAGAGCCGCTAGCGGAGTAAAAACAAAAGATTTGTCCATATTGTGCCTGAAACGTCTGTTACTCAATATTTATTTTCTTGTTTATAGAACCTACTGCACTCTCCCTGCAGGCTCGTGCCTATGGCAAATCACAGTCTTACCGATATTCAGTATAACAACACGCTTGCTCTTGGGACAAAGGACAAGGAACAAACCCTGGAGTGTGAGAAATGCAAGAATACAGCTATTTATTTTATTCTAGCGCTAACTATCCCCTCCTCTTTAATCTATTCTTGAGGCAGTTGCTGTAGGCAAGTTACCTTCTACTTCATGCAGCATTTTAACCTGAAAAAAAACTTGCTAGCTGCTAGTTTATTGGCATACCTTAAGATCTGGCAGTAGCATTTTGCTGAATGACTGAATAGCTAGCTAATTAAGTAGAACTAGCAGGTTAGTTACATCTGAGGTTTTCCGATAGATATCTTTGAAGCTCTCCTGACACTGAGATGGAGATGCCAGGACCCTTTTGATACATTCTGCCCTAGAGGACCGAATGATGAGGGGCTGATGAAGTGGATTAATGTACTTCCACCATTTGAGCTTTGATATTTTATACATGGGCAGTGGTACAGTTCAGGGAGGGATCAATCAAAGACAGTACCGTGTAGATATGTACAGTAGATATCCTGAAAGACTGCATACAGGAAGCTCAGTGTGATAAATTCTTAATACGGATGGAAAAACCCAGGGAAAATGATATTCTGATACTAGCTTCTTTTTTTTTTGTAGTGTGGTATTAAATGAGCTTTTCTCAAAACAACATCATTTTTCACTTTTCAATTTTTTTCCCAAAAGAAAACACAAAACCTGTTCAACATTTTCTTTCTTCCCAACTCAAACAAATCACATTGTTCTAGTTCAGTTTCTAAACTATAAAGACTATAAAACACCCATAGCTATATTTGACATTTGAAAGCACACTGCAATGAATATATAGTGGTTTGTAAGCTATGCAAATTGAAATTCGAGCCATGTCGGTAAAAATCATATTTCCGAGTTGAACGCATACAAACGTCACCATAAAGTCGTAATTACAAGTGTGATTTTTTTTAGAGATCTGAGTTTCTCTGAGTCAATAAGAAAACACAGGGGAATCAACAGATTTAACAAGTCAAGTAGCTTGAATTGTCAATTCAACTATATATAGCTGATGCAGTACATCATGAAAGGAAACAACGCTCCTCTAGGACCCTGGTGCTGCATAAATATACATAAGACAACACAGAACTAAGGGCAAACTTGTGCGAACAGTTCACGATAAAAGACAAGAGGCAAACAGAGTGCAAACAAACAATACACTACACGACAAATACACAAAATAGCATCTGTAGAGGATGGTAAATTTATTGAATTTGAATGTTTACTTGGCTTAGAAGTTGATGTCACCTATTTTCATTTATTATGTGTTTGGTTAATGCAGCACATGATTAAAAAACACAAGCAAATTGGGTAATTCCTAAAGATTACAAACTGCATTGTGAAGCCTAGTTGAGCTTTGATGTGTTTTGTCCATTTATTATGTAATATGCAACAATAAAGTTTACATTGGCTTCATAAATTGGTTAAAATTGTATGTAGTTAATTAACAGAAGGTACACCTCTATCTTGCTCTGGCCATAGTGATTTTAATGCACATGATTCAGTTCTCATACCACGGCTATGCCGATGACACCCAAGCTATCTTCTCCTTCCCTCTTTCAGATACCATGACTTCTGCTCGGATCTCAGCGTGTCTGG
Organism: Hemibagrus wyckioides; assembly: GCF_019097595.1. NCBI lineage: Eukaryota > Metazoa > Chordata > Actinopteri > Siluriformes > Bagridae > Hemibagrus > Hemibagrus wyckioides. The sequence goes on along the minus strand of NC_080736.1, from coordinate 6,574,135 downwards.
TTGACATTTCATCTTGGATGACAGCTGAAATTTAATCCTAGCAAAACTGAACTGCTGGTCATCCCAGGTGATTCATCCCCAGCCCAGGATCTTGCGGTATCTCTGAACAACTCCGTGATCTCCCCTTCAGCCGCAGCTCATAACCTTGGGGTAACCCTGGACAATCAACTGTCCTTTTCCTCCCATGTTACTAATGTCACACGCTCTTCTGTACAACATCAGAAGGAATCGGCCATTTCTATCCACACAGGCTGCCCAGGTGCTTGTTCAGTCTCCTGTCATTTGGAAACTGGACTACTGCAACTATCTATTGGCAAGTCTACCTCTGAATGCAATTCGTCCACTGCAAATGATCCGAAATGCAGCTGCGTGACTTGTTTTCATCCTGTCCATGTTCTCCCACACCAACCCACTGCTGCGTTCCCTCCACTGGGTTTCTGTAGCTGAACATATCAGATTCAAAACATTGAAGCTTGCCTATAAAGCCAAGAATGGAGCAGCTTACTCTTATCTCAAAGCTCTTATTACTCCTTAGACTGCACCTCACTCCCTCAGATCCACTAGCACTGTTCAACTGGTTCCAGCATCTCTCAGGGTAAGAGGTAGGTATACATCTAGTCTCTTCTCTGTTCTGGCACTGAGGCGGTGGAATGAACTTCCCCTACATGTCCATATAGTGACAGATGAAGACCTACCTTTTCCTGAAGCACTTAAACTAGCTCTTATTTTTCCCTGTTTATTTTATGTATTGTAGTATGTTGTACGTATATATTTTTTTTAAAAATACATTTTTTTAATATACCATCAGCCTAAGTTTTTAGGCTGATGGTATCCCAAGTCCGTGACCTATTGAACCAGTGTTAATGTATTCATTGATCAAGACTTTAAAGCACTTTTTACGTCGCTCTGGATAAGAGCATCTGCCAGAAATGTAAATGTAATTACAACTTTCCAACTCATAAATACAAACTTCCCAGGACTTCTTGAACGCAGCATGACAGCTGACCTCAGACTTGTGTTAGTCTAATACCTCAAATCAGCTAAAATAAAATCACAAGCAGTGATGATAAGCATTATTATTATTCATGTAGCAACAAATGCTGAAACATAGCTCTCAAATTCATCACTCCTTCTCATTTTCTTTACATTTCCATCCTCATGTCTGGCAAAAGAATACAGATTTCCTGTGAGAGTAAGAACCAAGAGGCAGAACAAAATCTTGCAGAACTCAGCCAGATGGCAGCCCTAATAACCAGTTGGCAAGGCCTCTGTACCTCTCCCACCCACATCATCTTTCCTCTATCCCTTCTTTGCTTCTGCTTATTAGTCATTAATGCCTTGCAATAACACTGTTCAATAACACTGAATTGGGGAGGACAAACAAAAATGCCGGGAACCTTATGATCATTTCTTCGCATCCTGATTGCAGCAGAGATATTCAGGACGTCTATTTTGACCACTGCAGGGAAGCAGTTTCATTCTACTGCACATTCATGGAAAAAAATAAAATAAGTAAATAAATAAAATCCATTCAGCAGCTAGATAACTGGGATGAAGTGAAAGCAAACTGGCCTTGAACAGAGTCCAATACTGCACTAGTACATAGAATAATGTGTGTGTGTGTGTGTGTGTGTAGTTGGGCTGAAACCGCATTATTAAAGCAGTGATGGAGCGGGAATAAACACACACACACACACACACACACACAGATGCAGAAGAATGTCTGAAAGAAAAGAGATAGAGCAGTAAGGCCACAGCCCTGCCTCTGACTCAGCTTTGCTCTCAAGGGACCCCCGTACTGACGTCACGCCGGCTCTGCTGCATGGCAGCATGAGCCTCAGAACTACGCACGTACACAGATACACACAAACGCATACACAGACACACAGTCGAACACATGCACACACACACACACTTACACAAGGACACTTGCATGGATTTAGTTCACTGTCCCTTCCCTTATTTCCTCACTTCTAATTACACTCGTCCAGGCTGAACCCTGCTTCATTTAAGTCTGAATATGTAAATGAGTGAACAGAGTTCAGATCGTGACGGCTGAAGCGGTACAGAATTATGCACAGGCTAGGGCTCTTTAAGGATTGTGTTCGGGACTAACCCTTACGGAACATCACATATATTTCACAAATTTTTCAGATATGAATCGTATGTAGCAAAAAAACATGTAAAGGAGCATTTCAACATGTTGCGCATCTTTTTAAGGTCAACAAAAAAAAAAAAACACCCACATCGTTCAGTCACGTAACTTCAGTGTCGCAAAAATAATGATGCCATTCAAAGCATTACAACTTATTTCAAAGGGCCAGGCATGAAAGTTGAAGGACAACATAGAAATAAAGAAAGATAAAGTTGCTAGAAAATGATTTCATGTAAGGTTGTTCAACTGGCCCAAGAAAGCTGTTTTATTTTTGTATATTCTTTCTCTATGGTTTTAAATAAAGACGAAACCTAACATTCTAAGTCCTGTGTTTTTTATGGTTCTGTATTTTTAGGTTAATTTGGTTGATATAGTCTAATTAAATAAAAAATAATGATCAATCACATAGGCAAGGTTTCCATACTGTCCATACCAAAGTATAATCCAAAAACGTGGCAATAATCCAATAAGGCTTGGTAAGTTCTAGGAACAAAACGTCTCGTTGTGGTGTCACGAATACGCTGCTTAAACGTGTTCGTGACACCATAACGCAATGTATTGTTCCTTGAACTTAGGGGTTCTACGAGGAGGGCGAGGAGCTGGTCAATCTGGGTGTAACTGGAATTCTTCTATTAGAGAAGGGTCCAAGATATCATGGGCATTGACCCAGGACCGTTCCTCCGGGCCATATCCTTCCCAGTCCGCTAGATACTGTAGCTGGCCTCTGAGGCCCCGTCAATTTCCATTGGTGGCAGTGGTTCCACACTGGGGCCTTTGGTGCTAGGTGGGGTGTGGGCTTAAGGAGAGACACATGAAACGAGGGTGAGATGCGATACATGGTGGAGAGCTGTAGGCAGTAGGTGACGGGGTTGATTTGGCACTCAATTCGACAAGAACTGGGAACTGAGCTTACGACATGGAAGCCTGAGTTTCAAGTTTTGCGTAGACAGCCAGACCCATTGTCCCACCTGATAATTTGGGTGTGGGGATCTACGGCGATTGGCCTAAAGTCTTTGGCGACGGATGGCACTCTGCAGCCGAACATGAACTCACTCCCAGACCTCCTGGCTACACCGGGCCCAATCATCGATGGCGGGGACATCTGAGGGTTCACTGGACCAGGGGAATAATGGCAGCTGGAACCCCAAGGTGCACTGAAATGGCTTAAAACCAGTGGAGGAGTGGATGAGAGAATTTTGGGCGTATTCTGCCCACAGCAGAAACTCACTCCAACTGCAGTACACCCTGAGATACCTTACAAGCTCTTGATTGAGACGTTCCATCTGCCCGTTCATTTGGGGGTGATAGCCTGAGCTCAAGCTCACATTAATCCCCAGATGGTCACAGAAGGCCCGCCACACTCGGGAGGAGAACTGAGAGCCCCAGTCGGACACTATGTGCTCTGGTAGACCATAGTCCCTGAAAACCTGATGAAACAAAGTCATGGCTGTTTCCATAGCAGTGGGTAGACCTTTTAGCAGCACCAGTTTGCAGGCCTTGGAGAACCAGTCAATGACCACAAGAATGGTGTTATAATCACCCGAGCTGGGTAAATCCGTGACAAAATTGATCGCGATGTTGATTGCGCATGGGCAGTGGTCATGAGCAGGTCAGCAGGGAGCTGATGGCTGGTCTGGGATTGAGCGCAGGTGGTGCAGGCTTGGATGTAGGCATCAGCATCAGGGGCTAGGGAGGGCCACCAGAACTTATCCCGTAGCAGAGCAATGGTGCAGCAGGTGCCAGGATGGCCTGAACTGGGAACTTCATGTACCCACTCTAGGACACGTTGATGAAGTGATGAGGGCACGTAGACTTTGGAAGGTGGGCAGGCTGGCAGGGGCGGTTCCTCGGTGTGTTGACAAACATCCTCCATTAAATCCCAGAGAACAGGGAGATGGCGAGAGCATCAGCTTTTCCATTCTTAGTGCCAGGGTGGTAGGTTACAAAAAACAAAGCCCAGCGGGCCTGACGAGGGTTCAGTCTTTTGGTGCTACACAAATATTCCAAGTTACAGTGATCAGTCAGTACAACAAAGGGGTGCTGTGCTCCTTCTAACCAGTGCCGCCATGCTTCTAGCGCAGCTAGACTCAAATAGGGACTCAAAAGGGAGGTGAGGGGGCTTGCGACGATGTCAATAAAAGTTAGCAAATCCCAAGAAGCACTGTAAATCCTTTATCGTAGTGGGTTCAGGCCAGTCCAAAATAGCTTTTTAACCACTCCCCCCGGGAAATCACGTACCCCAAAAATGTGATGGTGTCCTGGTGAAACTCACATTTCTCAGCCTTGACAAAAAGTTGGTGTTGTAGCAAGCGAGCGAATACAGTGTGGACAATGTTCCTGATAGGTGGGGGAGTATATCAATATATCATCTATATGTCCAACAAGTCCTTAAATATTGTACATCATTGATAAAGGCTTGGAAAGAGCTGTTGTTGAAAGTTGTTAAAGTTGTTCAAGAGCTGCCAGTACCAGAGGAAGTGGATAGGGATATCAGACGGTGAGTGCATTCAGTCCTTGGTAGTGTATGCATGGGCACAAACCTTTTTAAAGGGGAAAAACATCTGACTTGTTCACAATGCATCAAAAAACCCCGCAGTCCTAACTTTTTAAATCTGCTGTATATAAGTCCTGCATATAACTAATAAATAAAAAAAAATTCAAAAACATCCAAAATGACCTGAGGGTTATGTTCTTAAAATCGCACATGTGAGCTCATGTAAATATGTGACATCTGTCAGGTCAAGTCAGTCAGCGAACTCCAACTCCCACACACACCGAGGCCTAAAAACATGGCTGCTTTGAACCACATTCCCCACAGCTCACACACAGTACCTCATTCAAATTCACCAGACTTTTGATTGAGCATACCAGTTCGTAATCTCATACATACACTTTCACTAACCCACAGTGTGTTAAGTATACATTTAGTTTGTCCTGTACTTTTGTAACCAAGCCTGTGTTTACCTTTCCGCAGTTTTGTCCTGTTTGTTGCTCAATAATGATTGCTGATCATATCCTGTCCTCTGACCTTGAACTGATTTAAATTATTCTGCACACTTCTCATTAAAAGTGAAACCAATTGCTCTCAGTCTCCATCTTCACGACAACATCATGTGCAAAAGAATTAATCATACTCTGAAAACTGAAACCTTATTTTCTGTATGCGCAAAACAAACCCGGAGATGAACAGATGAATGTATGAAAATAAAGACACATCTTGTATCTATGTAAAAAGTCTTCTATCACATGCATAAATAAATCATGTGATAATTTACATATGTCTTTTCTGTAATGGCTTGGAGTAAATGCTGAAGCTGTCTGATGAAAGCAGTGAAGTAGTATTAAAATAAGCTAAACTAATAACAAAAATAGGCTTTGTATGAATAATAGTGAATAGTTAATATACATTAAGCCTCCACACTAACGAGATAAGACTCCGTGGTTTAGCTTTGCATAGCCACAGTATCCAAGGCGGTAATCTCCACCCTGCCTGCCTTCCTCCTACACTCACACTCTCCTCCATTAACCAGGCTCACATTAATATCCCTCAACCTCTGCTAGATCACTCAGAAGCAAAATGGCTGGCCATGACAGGTAAACAGTGTGATAATGAGGCAGCGAAACATTAGTGTTCAGTATGCTTGATTAGAGCTCTGGGTGATCCACTGACTGCAGCGTTAGGCTACACACTCTGTCTGACCCCGAAGCCTTTCACATTCTCATTAATGTGCATTCAATAGCTCTGTGCTCTGGAGATCACTGAGAGGGAATCTCTAAAGACTGCGATTTTTATCACTAGCAGCCCGAGTGTTATCAGTTACACATGATGTTCCCATTGATAAGTGTTTTACAGGCTTGAAGCAGATTAAAAGCTACGAGTTAAATGCACTGCTATTGAGAGAAAAGAAATACACATCCATTATCTTGCACAGTGATTCCCTTCATTCTGACTCAATGTGCATGAGAGACTAATCATTAAGCATAATAATTGTACGTACTAGCTTACTTTACAGGAAGGGTTCATAAGGCTACATGACACATACATAATACAAAGGATTAATATACAGTACAGCAGCTGCCAAACACCAAAAATATATTAAGAGTATAGTGCTGCTATTGTAGTTTTTGTTTATTACAGTGTCATTGACATGTTTTCATAAAAATCTAATAATAATTACACCGATTTGAAAATTATACTTAACCTGTCACTACATAGATTTGTTAAAGCTTTTCAGAAATATTCTTTAAAATATTAGAGGTTAAAGGTTAAAAGCTGTGAGTGAGCTGTAACATCAGCCTGCAGACTGTTACAGCTGTCAACTGTTCTAACACAATGGTAAGCTCACTGAAATATATGTTGTTTTATGTTATGTTGTGGTATGCTATGGTATGCTATGATATGCTATGGTATGGCATGGTATGGTATGGTACAATATGGTATGGTGCATTGTGTTGTGTTGTGATATGGTATGGTATGGTGCATTGTGTTGTGTTGTGCTGTGTTGGGTTTTAGCATGGTATGGTATAATATGTTGCATTGTGTTGTGTTGTGCTATGGTATGGTGCATCATTTTGTCTTGTGGCATGGTATGGTGCATTATGGTGTTGTGTTGTGATGTGATATACTACGGTATGCTGTATTGTGTTGTGTTGTGTTACGGTATGGTGCATCATGTTGTGTTGTGGTATGGCATGGTATGGTATGGTATAGTATGGTATGGTATGGTGCATTATGTTGTTGTGTTGTGCTACGGTATGGTATGGTATGGTACATCATGTTGTCTTGTGGCATGGTATGGTATGGTATGGTGCATTACGGTGTTGTGTTGTGATGTGATATACTACGGTATGCTGCATTGTGTTGTGTTGTGATATGGTATGGTGCATCATGTTGTGTTGTGGTATGGCATGGTATGGTATGGTATGGTATGGTATGGTGCATTATGTTCTTGTGTTGTGCTATGGTATGGTGCATCATGTTGTGTTGTGGTCTGGCATGGTATGGTATGGTATGGTATGGTATGGTGCATTATGTTGTTGTGTTGTGCTATGGTATGGTGCATCATGTTGTGTTGTGGTATGGCATGGTATGGTATGGTATGGTATGGTATGGTATGGTATGGTATGGTGCATTATGTTGTTGTGTTGTGCTATGGTATGGTGCATCATGTTGTGTTGTGGTCTGGCATGGTATGGTATGGTATGGCATGGTATGGTATGGTATGGTATGGTGCATTATGTTGTTGTGTTGTGCTATGGTATGGTGCATCATGTTGTGTTGTGGTATGGCATGGTATGGTATGGTGCATTATGTTCTTGTGTTGTGCTATGGTATGGTGCATCATGTTGTGTTGTGGTATGGCATGGTATGGTATGGTATGGTATGGTATGGTGCATTATGTTCTTGTGTTGTGCTATGGTATGGTGCATCATGTTGTGTTGTGGTATGGCATGGTATGGTATGGTATGGTATGGTGCATTATGTTCTTGTGTTGTGCTATGGTATGGTGCATCATGTTGTGTTGTGGTATGGCATGGTATGGTATGGTATGGTATGGTATGGTATGGTATGGTATGGTATGGTATGGTGCATTATGTTCTTGTGTTGTGCTATGGTATGGTGCATCATGTTGTGTTGTGGTCTGGCATGGTATGGTATGGTATGGTATGGTATGGTATGGTGCATTATGTTCTTGTGTTGTGCTATGGTATGGTGCATCATGTTGTGTTGTGGTCTGGCATGGTATGGTATGGTATGGCATGGTATGGTATGGTATGGTGCATTATGTTGTTGTGTTGTGCTATGGTATGGTGCATCATGTGTTGTGGCATGGTATGGTATGGTGCATTATGGTATGGTATAGTATGGTATGGTATAGTATGGTATGGTATGGTGCATTATGGTGTTGTGTTGTGTTGTGATGTGATATACTACAGTATGGTGCATCATGTTGTGTTGTGGTATGGCATGGCATGGTATAGTATGGTATGGTATAGTATGGTATAGTATGGTATGGTATGGTGCATTATGGTGTTGTGTTGTGATGTGATATACTACAGTATGGTGCATCATGTTGTGTTGTGGTATGACATGGTATGGTATGGTATGGTATGGTGCATTACGGTGTTGTGTTGTGATGTGATATGCTACGGTATGGTGCATTGTGTTGTGTTGGTGCATTATGGTGTGTTGTGTTGTGGTGTGGTGCAAGGCCTGCAATGGCTGCTGTTCATTTGCATATAGGCTAATGAGTAACTAAGTGGGTCCTTCATGAAAGTGCAATCATTCAGAATCATAACGCTATCAGAAGTGTTGTGGTCAGGAGGGCTGTGGAATCGAGTGTAAACAGAGCAGGTCAAGTGCTCCCATGTTGTGTGTTTGAGTCAGATATCATAGTATCATAGCCTTTCAAAAATGCACTCAGTTAACAAAGCCTGATCGCAATGAGCAGAGCACCGGGTGCACCAAGTTCAGTGGCAGTATTATTATCAAATTCAATAAGTGGTCCCCTTCAGACATCAAAATGGTATATAATTATCCCGCCTGTGCAATTACCAATTAGAGTTAATTGCAGCGGCACTTGTGACTTATTTTCGAGAATGTGCACATGCCCAGGGAAGAGTGCTTGAGGTACGTGTTTGCCCATGTTTGATCGTGGATGCATTGAATTTGAACGTCTTTGAATTTAGTAAAAAAAAAAATAAAATAATTCTTTGCTCAAATAAACGCAATAAAAAAAAAGCACATAAGAAAAGTGCCATTCTAAAGACTCTAAAGCCAGGTTTTAGAGTCAGAATGAACCCTTTAGCATTAAAATCTTTTTATAGGAACTAATTATAGGATCAAGGATGAAGAAATGTTTAATGTCATTCCAGAACATGCGGTACATGAAAGGGAACGAAAACTGAATACTGAGGTCCCGGTGATTGCAGCCAAAATATACAACTTAAAAAACTATAAATATATAATATATTTATTATAAACGTTAATAATTTAATGTATTTATTATTAGAAAAAGTTTAATAAGGAATAACACACAATGGACCATGCTGTTAGAGATTTAAAAAAAAAAATTTAAATATAAAAATAAAAATAAAATAAAATAAAATAAAATAAAATAAAATAAAATAAAATAAAATAAATCAATAAATAAATCAATGGTGATACCTCAGTATGATTCAATGATTTTACTTTTTAACAAATATCATGCTTTTTATCCATTTATAGTTACATTTAATGCATGGCAACAAAACGAACCCTGTTATTACGTTATAGCCATACAGTATAATTATAATTCTTTTTCTCTTTTGTAAAGTATGTAGAAGGAAATATGAATAAGTAATTATGACAAACAAAAAACACAGCTTGTCATGTTACAGAGAAATCAGAATGTGCAAAGTTGTCTGTCCTGAAGCCTTTCCAATGCAGGAAAACGTACAGACTTCAACCCTAGATGTTACTTACATACAAGGTAAACTTCTCCTTACACAATACTTCAGCTATTATCACAATGTCAAAGCTTTTTTTTTACAACCCTGCTTATTATTCCACTGAGATTAAGTGGAGCTTCTGCCTTATAAGTCCTAGCGTATGAGCTGTTACTATAGAAACAATATCGTATGAGAAGAAACCAATTAATATAAGCCATACAGAAAGAACTACGGTTAGTCAGAGCTGCTGTTAAAATAATCCACACTTTTTGATTCGAGAATTCAACACCATTGTGCTTTCATTTTTTTTTTCTTACAATCCAATGCTCATATTTGCATAAATTCCTGGCCCGAGTCTAAAGGTGATTCCAGGAATAAGAATAAATCTCATGATTAGGATGACGGGAACATTTGTTGTAACAGCTGATCAGCCTCAAGGTGTGTGGATTCAGCTCACCCTAGAAAGCCATTTTTTTCCCCAACAAACACTGCAATTCCTTACTGAGGCAATGAGGAAAGCTCTTCCGCCGACAGCTGTAGGAACTGAGGGGGTGCTAACCGATCTGATTACATGTTTATTTTACAACAAATACGCCTGAGGTTCACTAAAATGCTGAACAGCTAATTGGTGATTTCGTATACAATTAAGTCGACACGGCTCATTTGTTCTTTAATATCTTCGCAATAATCAGACGGGATAAAAAATGAAGAGGTAGAGTTATTAGATGTAATTTCGAGAGTCAAGGCCATAATAAACATTTTTATTTATTGACTCAATCCTATTGTGCAATTGAGCTTCAAGAACAGGTACATTAGCGAGGATTGATGGGGAGCTGTGACTGAACACTATTCATACCTAGAGAACCGGGGCTCGATAACACAGCCGCTCTCCGACTCTGACTCATTCCATCCCCTTCTCTGGTGCTGCCTTCGCTGCAATTTCCCTTTCACACATACATCTCTCTGCCTCTCTTTCGATTGGCTCTCTCTCAGCTTCCAAATGTCAACCATGAGGTGAAATAACCGACTGGCTGACTGGATGGTAATTGTGTTTGTTAATAATTGATAGGGGCGGCTCAGTCCTGCCGGTGGGCTGAGAAAGAGGAGGGGGGCGCGGTACACATATCAATGTTTTACTTCGACAAGAAGAACAGATATATCTATATCTGCACCTCTGTCTGTCGGAAAATTATTCAAAAATAAATTCACTAGCGTATAATGGTATCTCATCGTGACACTGACATCATTTAGCTTAACCCTGAGTGTATACTTGTGGTTAATATTAATTGATGCTCATTATCAAGAATCAGTCTAGAAGGCTCCATATATACATCATCTGGTCTTTTTCTAAATCCTCACCTCTCCAGTTTTGGTCATTCTGTGCCCATTGTAGCCTCAGAGTCAGAGTATTTCTCCGGTGACTCATTATGGTAACATTACTAAGACACTTTGTTGGGTTTTTCCTTTTTCCATTTGTCACCTTTTGGCCCTCTTGAACAAAATATTAGCCGATTCCTGGGTAATTATTAGCAGTCTTCATGAAAACACACTGATCTCATTGATTTAAAAACAAAAACAACAAAAAAAGAGATAAGATGACCATTATAGAACACTGATTTGGTGTTTTAGCAACCATTACATTCCATTTCAATATACATATAAATACATGGGTAGAGAATTATTGAACACGTCACCATTTTTCTCAGTAAATATAGTTCTAAAGGTGCTATTGACATGAGATTTTCACCAGATGTTGGTAAAATAAATGATTTTTACTTTTAATTTATGTACATCTATGGTTTGATTTCTTTGCATGTGTGGATTTCATGGGTTGTTACCAACATCTGGTGAAATTTTAAGGTCAATAGAACCTTTAGAAATAAATTCACTGAGAACAATGGTGAGGTGTTCAATACGTGTTCAATACTATATTTATATATATCGGAACCAGCAGTTTTACAAGTAAGACACAAGATTTTTTTCCTCTAGAATCTGGACTAAACATGCAGGAACCAGCTTACTACATCAATTTAAAAATGCATGCATGATCATTTGCTTGCATTTATTCGAAGTGTTATTTATGGGTGTCGATTCTACTCAGTTTACAGAACATTTATTTTTGTAAGAGGAAAAATGTGTAACACATCTAAGAATGCCAATAATTCTGGAGTGGCAGTGAATAATGAGAAATAGCGCTGAAGCTATGAGAGTAAGTAAGTGTAGACCTAAAGTGCTTTAACCTACTGTAGTTTGTCAAGGTTCTTCAACACTTTATGGTAATAGTGCTCCTGTGCACACACTTCTCATTGGATGATCAGATAGCGGGGGAGTTTATTTAGGGCCTCCTGATATTTGGATTTGATTTAACTCACAAATTTCCTCCTGATTAGAATTGGATAAAGACAGGCAGAAAGAGCTTGGAGAGAGAAAACAGGCAGAAAAGAGAATGAGAGAGAGAGAGAGAGAGAGAGAGAGAGAGTGAAGGATATGATCGAGAGAAGAAGGAACAAGTGCCAGAATTTAGTGTGTGGCTTACGTCCGGTTGGACAGCTGCTCCATTATGCAGCAATTCAGGCCAACCCTGATCTCAGGTCAGCTTGCCATCTGTCCTCTCTGACATGGTCATCCACTGGGACATCCTAGCTTTTGTTTATTTTAAGCACATCCAAACTCTTTGGCCTGCCACCACTCTGGTCATCCTAGCCAGCATTTTGGCCTTTATACCTAAAGAGGTCAAGCAACTCATCCATCACGGAGGTTCCGCCCAACTGTCCATCCATTCCTTTGCCTAGAATCTGCTGTGTTTTTCCTAGCACAGTGTGATTTATGACCAATTTACAGGGTGTTCCCCAGATTAATATACAGCACAAGCAGACAATCACACACCTATTAAGAGGAATTGATTGGATGGACCTTGCATGGCTGCCAAGAACTATGTCTTTCTGAGTAGGGAAGAAGAAGCGGGGGAGGAAAGGTGTCAGATGAGGGTCAGGGGTTTAACAGGCAGTAATGAGGGGCCAGGTCAGCCATTAGAAACCCCTCTGGCCGACAGCCAGTAAGAACTGGCCAGCGCTTCTGCCAGTGTCCTCTTGCTTGTCCCTTGTCTGCACTGCTTTAATGCACTAGTGTAGAACACACACACATTGTAAATGAGTCTCTGGGTTGTCCATGAGAGCTTACAGAATTACAATGAACAAACGAGTGCGAGAACATAGCAGAAGACACGGGAAGGATGACTATAAGCTCTGACAACTGTAACTATTATGACTATTACAGGTGCTGTTCATAGGGCTACATAACACCGACATAAGTGCTTTGTGACAACTGATTCCAATCCACATAAACACTGATAAAGGAATCACAATGATTTGTGAAAGGATGTTTTTTAATTGTTCTCATTATTGTGTGTTTCTGACATACCAGACATACACTATTCTACCAAGTCAGGGACCTACGGTACAATACAGATATATTTTATTGACATAATCCAACTATTTAAATACTAGGCATGGTGTACAGTAATCCTTGGGCTTATTTATTGGACATACAGGGCATTTAATACCTGAACTGTCTACCAGCATAATTTATTAGGTCCAAGTTGACATTATTTATAGGATTAAAGCTATTCTAGTGAATTAAACAGTCTATACGTGAATAATTCTAATTACTCAATAATAAATAAAAAGCCTTGATAATGCTTGATTGTGATTTGGAATGAATTTAAACAAATTATGGCCTATCTGGCTGTTCCTTATGAACCCCGCTTTGGGAATCACTGATCTAAGCAAGTCAGCTTTAATTTAAGTCCAACGTAACTAACAGCCTGATGTTGAGCAAAACTCAATTTTACTTGCCCTAGGTGTTCGGTCTAACTGACAGCAAATGACAACAGCCATATGAATGCTACCCTTAAGTAAACTATTGATAGCTATTGATATGTTTCTAATGCCCTGTTGCCCAAAACTATTATTGTCATCATTAAAGGATGGAAGCAGAGCTGTTAAGAATAACACTGTCAGCAAAAACGCACAAAAAAAGTAGAAAAAGCTGACACCAACAATATAATGATGGCTTTGATGTTGAAGTCAGAAGCAGTTGTGTCATCCTGAAATAGGCTCAATAGTCAAATCTTCCACTCTGTAACTAGACTAGTAGTGTGAAAATCAGCTGTTTCATATACATACACAAGTCCATAATCTATGACCTGTGTCACACAGAATTCAGTCTCATACTCTCCCTACTGGTCTATCAGCAACGACTCCATCGTTATTCAGGCTCAGACAGAACACTTCCTGCCCGCCCCGTTTCCAAATTACATTAGTGTTTAACCAAGCAAACCATGAGAGACAGGCATGATAACCATTACAGGCAGTCGACAAGCTCACGCGTTGGCCCTGTTAGTAAGCTGGATGACAAAGCGAGGCCCAGTTCTGCTGATGGTAGGGGGGAAAGCGACGGCGCAGAGAGAAACAGCTTCATTGGCGTGGTCTGTTCTCTTCCACGGTTGAACGAGCTCGACATGAGGAGTAAATTGCAGCCCAGCCAAACCTGTCATTACCCGAGGGCACTCGTTATGGCTGCGCCCCGTGTTTTTCCAATTCACCCCTGAACAGCTATACTCTCAGCTCCCTGCATGGCTTGAAAAGGGGGTGGGGCGGGGTGGGGCTTCAGGGGACTGAGAGAGATGCTGTGAATAACACAGGCCCTAGTAGACGGTGGGTAATTTTCTTAGAGGTGGATAATGGAAGGCAAGCAAAGCTCCCGCCGTGAGGGAGATGATTCCGATCTGGCTCGCTGAAGCCCTCAGCCACCCGCCAGTGGTGTTTACCGTCTCACTGTCTGGTTTTTAGAGTGCTTTAGTGTCCACTCTAGCATTTCCTTCATCTCTGTCCCTGAATCACACACATACAAGAATACCAATGTCGCTCAATGGCACCTTTCTATATTCATATTATTGGTCAGAGCACAGGATTATCTAAAGCGTTATTGTTTCTATAGCAACAGCTCATTCATAAAGAACTGTATGGCAGACACTTCACATAATCCAAGCTTATTAATAAATAAAACCTCTGATAATCACTCATATGGTGAAGCTTTCTGTAAGCAGATGCTTATTTGACATTTAGGAAAGGAGTCTCCAGTGCCAGCGCTTTGGAACTCTCATTAGGTTTTTCCATCATAGGACAGATGACTTGCATTTTGCAAGATTTCTGTGAAGTATCACATTGTGTTAGTTTTGTCTCCTTAATTTCAAGGCAGGAAAAAAAGAGAGGCAGGCGGCTATAATGCAAATGATTACAGGAGGTAATTGTTTGCCAATGATTCATAACATTAAAGTCATTATAAATGAATAATAAGTGTGATGTGATATTAATTAATACATTATTATTACATAGTCTCTCAGCATCTATGCAGCTAATACAGATGGAAACTGGAACCTCTATGTTGATAGAAAACACACACACACACAAACAGAGGCCTTCCTCTGATGTCACTCTGGGAGTCCCTGCGGCTACATCCTCTAGAGGTGGACCCATCCTGTGTGTGTGTGTGTGTGTGTTTGTGCCTGTGGCCAGTCTGCAGTGTCAGTGCAGTATGTAGCAGCAGATTCACATTAGCATTTAGCACATTTGGAAATTAGCACAAATCTTTAGCAACAATAACAGTTTTAGTTTCAATCTGGATTTCACAGATGAAAGAATTTTGACACATGCTAAAGACCTTCAAAAAAAAAAAATCATCACTCATCAGCACCAGCAGTGTGTCAGTGTGGTCCATCTTGGTTATCGTGCTTAATTAGCACCAGCACTTCACTTGACTCCTTCCTACGGCCAGAGAGAGACTAGAAAAACACCCGCTGCCTGAAAACTGCCAGATCTCCTGATTAATGATGAAAAGATGCATGAAGTGCACCTGTGATGATGCAAAAACACCGAAATCGACAGAGCATGACTCTTCATCTTTAGGCGTTTGTTTTATTTTCCTAAGACCAAAGCCGAGATGACACAGTTGCATGAGTCTTTACTGCGCCTATAAGACTTAAATTCAGCATATTCTGTTTAATAATGACAGAGAGAGTGACAGCAGCAGGTATTTAATACGACATGACATTCTGAACACTGCTTAATTCTCTCTCTCTCTCTCCATCACTCGCTGCTGCATGATTTTTGTTCAATACAAGATCACAAACAGGAATGCAGAGGAAAGTATGCACTGTTTTATTTAGCTCCATTTAGTTTCTACTCTTCTACAGACTTCTCCTGCTTGGTTATCAGCAAAAAATATAATTGGATGTCAGTATAAGGTAGATGGGCTCCCAGCTGAGCTCTCAACATGGCTGTCTCTTCCTCAAGGTTTCATCTGCTTCCCATGAGGCCGCAGGGCTCTGCATCATTCACAAAATTCATTCAAATTGCTGCAACCTCAAAGCCTCGCCTTCATTCAGAAATCTTTTTATAGCTAGGACTGTACCATGGAAGGGATGTGTGCTGAGAGCAGCGGGCTGGGGGAAGAGGGAGGGGAGGTGTTTGTGTGTGTGTGTGTGTGTGTGTGTGTCTCTAAGAGAGTGTGAAGAACTGCTTATAAAGTACCTGATGAGAGACTCTCTCCGGCCTCACTGCGTCATCCAGGGCCGATTGGCTCCCACACCTGTCCTCACCTGACGAGGCCCGTGATTGGACCGTAGAAGTGACTGTGTAATGAATGATGGGTGTGAAGGCGTGAGCCAAACTTGCAGAAGTTTGGTTGGCTGAAATTAACGACGTCAAAGCTCGGGGATGGTGAGAGATTGGTCAGGAGGCACAGCATGCTCTGCAAACACAGAGCTCATCACTGACACACAAGCTCATTCACAGATACAGCACACAAACCGGCAACACATTTGCTCAGGCTGAGTGATAATGACTGTGCGTACAGGAAATATTGTTTATATATCATCTGATTTACCAAAAGTGAGACATACAGGTCTTAAAAAAAAAGAAAAAGAAAATAAATGAAATAGATAGATAGATAGATAGATAGATAGATAGATAGATAGATAGATAGATAGATAGATAGATAGATAGATAGATAGATAGATAGATAGACAGACAGACAGACAGAACTGTAGATATATAGATAAGGACTGCACAGAGGTGCAGCTGGTTGCTCTGGTGGGTTGCCCTGGTTTGAACCTGAGCTCAGATTATTGTTTATATTACATTTTGCATATTTTTCCCATAATAATATAGTATTCCTCCAATTTAAAGATAAAGAATGAATGATTAAATGGATGGATGGATGGATGGACTGATGGATGGAATGATGGACGGATGGACAGATGGATGGATGGACAGAGAGATGGATAGAGAGATCTGATGGACTGATCAACAGATGGATGGATGGATGGAAAAATAGATGAATAGGTAGAGAGGGATGGATGGACGTATGGATGGATGGATGGACGGACAGAGGGATGGATGGACGGATGGACTGATGGATGACTGGATGGATGGATGAATGGACTGATGGATGAATGGATGAAAAGAGAGATTTACAGAGAGATCTGATGGACTGATCAACAGATGGATGGATGGATGGATGGATGGATGGATGGATGGATGGATGGAAAAATAGATGAATAGGTGGAGAGGGATGGATGGACATATGGATGGATGGACGGATCTTATAATACACTATAAAGCCAAAAGTATGTGGACACCTGACCATCACAGCCGCATGTGATCGTTAAACCTCCCTTTTCAGATTTAGTTCACCTTTTTGTTTCAAAACAAAATTATTTGAAAAAATATTGTTTATTTCTCAGTCTGAATGAGATTATTGTCTAATAACTCTTGTAACATATTTTGCCTCCAGCCTCTTTAATATCCTCAAATTTAATATTCGTTTTGCATGAATCTTTTTTTTTTTCTTTCATTTTTCTGTAGACAAATTATAACACAAAACATGATTTTTTTCATGAATCACCCAAATACTGTTGGAGATGCAAATTTTTCCTACATCATATATACATATAAATGTATACAGAACAGTTGAGTGTAAATGTTTTCAATCACATAACATGACTATTTTTACCCCATCACCCACCGTGTAGTCTGTGACTGACGTTTATGGTTTTATTGAGTAAGTAGGGTCATGATGGGGATTACAGAAGGTCAACTTCCACCAACTGAGTTAAGGACAGCGCGTATGAAAGGAATATGAACGTAATATGAAATATCAGATCTGAAATGAAAATTTCAATTGGGCCTTGAGATTCGAGGTTGTGAACGTGACTGGAGCCAGGATATGGGATTTAAACAGGAGTAAGTTGGCATTGGCATGAGTGAGGAAATTGTGTGTGTACGTTTCAGGGTGCTTTCTGACACACTCAGGCTACTGGAAGACAGATGAGGTGGCACTAATCAGGCGCAGTGTGAGAGGAGGGAAGGGGGACAACACGAGTGCATTAAAACCCATTAGCTGCTTCCAACACCGTTACGCTCACTTATTTTGACAGATTCATGCAGCCGGGTGATTCTCCGCACAGAGGGTGTACACACACACAATTCGTCACGTTCCTTGTACCAATTGGCCTATCCAGGCGTGACTGTACACAAGAAAATTGGCAGAGCAGGTTTTCACACACAGAGATTCAGTAGGACGTTCGGAAAGAAATACGGGAATTTTATGGATGTTGTCGTTTCTACGCCTGAACGCGTTATCTGTGCCGTTTAACTGCCATTATACCACAGCGCTCCTGAATTCCAGGATATGATTGATCAGAAGTCGCGGCTTCGTTTTCTTGTAAACGAGGCTCTGACAGTAGTTTCAAAATCACGGGTATAAATCGATACGCATGTCGTACAGTAGTGTTTCCATAGTAACAACTCCTTTACTTGTACGGCAAACGATATACATAATCCAAGGCTAATACTGTAACTCAAATAAATAAATAAATTAATTAATTAAAAATGTTATTTAACAAAGAACAACATAAGTAGTGAGGTTTTCTATAAAATATATATATATTTTAATTATTTATTTGTGAATGGAGTCTCCAGCGTCAATGCTGGAAAAGGTAAAAGAAATTTTTTAAAAATGAATTTTTTCTTTTTTAATTTACAGAAAGAGAAAACCAAGCAAAACTGCTGAAAAATAAGCGAATAATAATGCATACTTTTCTAAAAAACCTTCCAATTTGCAGTGCTACAAGAGGAATAAATCGCTTCAGGGTGGCACCACACCACCTCATCGTGTATTATTATTAGCCGCTAACAGCAGCCATTGTCTTTTATCCCTTATCATTTATTCCTACGCTCCTCCGGTGGTTTTCCGAAACGCCTCATTCACACTTCAAACAGAAGCTCCCTTATTCCAAGGTGACTCCACCTCCACAAACAGCCAACACCCCCTACCGAGCAAGCCTTTCCCACCGTCCAAGGTGGATTTCACATAATGGATGAAAAAAGGCTTTAATTATAGCTAATTAGCAGGAATGCAAGTGTAGATCTCATTACCTGCCCCAGGATTCTGTTGACTCATATTTTTAATTAGTACATGGCAAGGGAGCCAGTGTGGTGCTGGGTAGGGATGACCATATTAATTGAGGTTTGAAGAACAGTCTACATAGCGAACGTTAGAGAAGAAACCAACGGGAATCCATCACGCCCACGTAATGGCATACACCTGTTTCGGATTACGTCCGAAAACAGATTCGTAAGGAGAACGAGGAATTGTGAAGTCGAACCGAAATTGCTAGCATCATGACTCGGATAAAAAAAAAAAAAAAAAAAAAAAAAAAAGATCGATTGTCCAACTTTCTTTTTTTCTTGGAACTGCAGTGAGCTTGAACAACCGGATGAGACGCAGTAGGATGCATATTCTTTTTGGATGCAATGCTTTTGCTTTTAGTGCGTAAAACCTGATGATTAAGTCATCAAGGAGCTAAGAATATTCATCAGAAATATAAGAAACTTTGTTGGTTAGTCACGTTTACATGACTACCACACAGAGCCAACTCTCACGCCATGAGGAGAGGCAGAGCCAGAAATAAACCTGCACCAGTGCCAAGAAACAAGCCAACACACACACACACACACACACACTGCGTCTCTCTTTCTCCCTCTGATAGCATTACTGAAGTAATTTGAAATAAACACAAATATTTTTTTAGAAGACAAAATTAAGAGAAACGGTCCAGAGCAATCAATCATACAGGAGGGAAAATTTTCCATTAGGAATTTATATATATCGTTATATGAATTGTTATTATCCGTTGGCATGAAATAATTGCATGATGTTGCACATCATCATTTCACGTCTCATACGTTAGCTATCTGACAACCACCTCTTTAACTCCTTCTATAATATGCTATTTGTCTCCTTAATCCAAATGAATCCCCTCAGACAAAAAAAAAGGTGGACGTTGTTCAAGATGAGATAGAATTAACGTTTAAATGAGCAGAACTCCCGTGGTGCAGGGTGTCTCTCGTGCATCACGCTCGCATTTCAAAACGGCGGCTCGAGCGCTTCGTGCCAGTCTCCTGTTAGCATGCAGGCAGCTTGCGCGAGAGCCTGTGACGTCAGTGAGGAGGGGGGATGGATAAGGGGCGTGGTTGTGAGAAGAAAGGTAGGGGCTGTGGCACCGGAGATCACAGTGGCCCCTGAAATTGGGGGAAGAAATAATAAAAAATAAAAAAAAAAAACACTTTTAAATGCTATCAAGTTCAATGTTATTGGTAGTGTTTAGTTTCCATGGCAACCACGGGGCGAAGGATATTTGGAGCAAGGGGTGTCCAAATGCAGTCCAGCACAGTTTGGTGGTTTCTTAAGTCGTGCACCTCTGCTTTAGAGCCTGCGGACACATGGGCGGTGGGGGGGGGGGAGGTGAGAAAAAGAAATAGCGTGGGAGAAATTCAAAAAAAATGGTGCAAATAGGAAGCAGAGACTGAGACGAGACCATAGGGAGAGTCTAATTTGCAGATACTGATGTTCATTGAGTCATTTTACTGAATCGACTCTTTCGATTCATTTTGACACAGCACCATCCAGAAACGCTGCTTATTTATCAGCTCATATTTACAGCCAATAAAGCGCATTCGTTTGTGAGACTCCAGGAGCATGGCCACATTTACAATCAAAGATTGATAGAGACGAAAACAAAGCCCAACAGAGGCAAGTTTTTTGGTGTTCGATCTTTCTCGTGAATCAATCTGTCCAACCTAATTAAAAGAGTTGTTAGGAAAGAATCGATTTGTTTGCAAACCACTCATCACTAGTCACAGACTCCTGCAGAGACGCTGCCATGTTTTGAGTCACTGAGTATTTAAAGCATCGGCACGCTACTGATTCATGCCAAGCAGAACAGTACGAACCAAAGCCGGGCAACGTGTTTTTATTTTATTTTTTTATTGCTTCCTTCTCCCACTTCTAAATGTCATCTTAGCACTTGCGAAGAGCTCATGAACGTCACAAGAACATAGCGCCGGTCAGCTCCCTCGAGTGGACATTTGATCCGGAGTTTATTACTTAGTTAGGATTCTGGCAGATTGTATTTTTCAGACGTCGAATGCTAACCAGATTGAAGAGGAGGCGGCAAATTGAGTCCTGGCACACGGCAGAAAAGCTGAGAGGCTAATCAAGTGAATCAGAGTCAGATTTATCACACCGGATTTTTTATATTAGTACCGATAACATCTGGAACATCTGTACTCTGATAACTTTTGGAAACAATGCATTTATGGAATACGTGTGTGTGTGTGTGTGTCATGTAACTTGGCCGACAACCCAAATGCCCAAATCTAACCAGGGCCCAAAAGGATTATATTCATATTAATCATGGCACTTTCATTTCGCTGTTATTCCACACAAACAGAGAGGTGTTTGGTGTCTTGAAATGCGGTGTTTATGCAAAGTTAATCAGATCTGATGTGACTCAGAGTTTGAGCGAACGAGAGCGAGAGTGAGAGCGAGAGAGTGAGTACAGTGCACAAGGCGCAGTGCATCACCATGGCAGCCAAAGTCCCACCCGCGTCCTGCAGGTGTGTGACTCACCCATCAGCTCCACAAAGAGACAGAGGATGCCGCAGACACAATCTCCGCATCTCTCTCTCTCTCTCTTCCTTCCTCTTCCTCTCTTCCTCTCTGTGTGACACATGTCATACCGCCAACTTCCAACGTGGACGCACCGCTCAGCCACGCACCCATTCACAAACTCACTCTTGCTCACGGTGCAGTAACTCTATAAGATTATAATGCTCTAACATCACCTAGATTTTTAACACAGATTAGTGTGTCTCGCTCTGTCAAGCGCACACACATAAGCGCTGCTATCACTTTCACATGTGAAAAGAAATATATAACAAAAATAACCGTTCGGGCAAATCATTGACGTCAAATCTTCTTCCTGAAATATACATGCCCCTGGTAGGGTTTTATTAGAGTGTGGTGAAGGGTGTAGCCATGGTGTGGGAGGAAAAAAAAATAGACAACAGTGATATTGAAAGATCCTGTTTATTAAAAAAAAAAAAAAAAGTGTGAGAATCAATTTGACTGGAACACCTAGTCATGCTGAAATGAACTGAAGGGAGGGATGTAATAGGGTAGAAAACATGAGAAAAAGGAAAACAGATGGCCAAAATTGGGTTCTATATATTTTGCCATGAACATATTTCATCAATTTGATGTAGAAAATGGTCAAACTGGACAGTTACAGACGGGAAATATGTCCACTCTCAGCCTCAGTTTCCTGTTTTGGGCTTCTGAGAGTGGAACCTGATGGTGTCCTTCTGCTGTTTACCTCAAGGTTTGCTGTGCATTCTGAGATGCTTTTCTGCTCAACACGGCTGTATAGAGCTACTATAGCATTCCTGTAAAACACTGAATGTGACCTCTACTCTGTGTGAACTCTAGAACCTGTTGTGCCTGAAAAACACATGGAATCAGCAGTTTCTGGTGCCAACACAAAGACCACATGAATGAGCAGGTTGTCCACGTCTGTATTTTCGTGACGGTAATTTCATTTCGCTCATGCACATGCCTAGATGTGCTGCTGTGACCTCGCATCGAATACCCTCTTCTTATTCATTATCAAACTGAGCGTGCATCATATCACCGCTCTCACGCAGGACAGTGACGTCTCCATAATGACATACGATCATAGATCTCGCATCAATAATTTAGCGGTAGAAATAACCCGCTGCTATTCAGACGCATCACGTAGTGTACGCCTTGTTCACGTTTGGTAGCCTGTTTGTGTTTGTTACGTAGAAAACAAGCCCGAGTGCAGCAATGCAGTCTGTGAGTCCGGGTCCTGAGTCCAATTTGGAAATACCAAATGAAAAAAGGCAACTAAGCATAACCGCAGAGCCAAGTAAGCAATACACAGGTGTTATATCAGCAAATTACCCTTGCGCCTGGACAAAAGAGATCCATTTATATAATATGGCATTGAGCTGAAAAGAATATAGTGTGTTTGATCTGAACCTATGTTACTGCAATTACAATAATGGCAGGTCTTATAAAAGCTTACTGCTCAGCACGTCATACCTTTCGTCCCCACACACACTATAAAAAGTGTCAATTGTATTTACATAACACACTAATTCACCATAAATTACAATTATTTAACCATTGAATTTTTCTACCAGGCAAAAATCCATTTCACTCTGAAGACCTTTGAAGAGTTTGGCTGCTGTCAAGAGCAGACTAGTTTGTACTCTGCACTCTATGTACTCTATAATCACTGATGGTAATCTCAGTGAAAGCCTCTCTTTTCTGTCAAAGTTCAGGATCAGAAGCTCTGCCTATCGCCTCACGGCTGCTCTAAGCTTAGCCGATCTTCCTCTCGGATTCTCCTCGACCTCCTCCTTACTGGGAAGCACGACTTTCCTCTGCAGTCTGACCCAGTGGACGCTCTCCCTGCCTCCTTCCTCTTCCTCTGCATCGTCGTCATCCTCTTCCTCTAGTTTCCTCTGGAGGTGGGCGCGCGCCCTCTGGCGGATGCTGCGGCGAGGCGGGGCGCTGAGATCCTCTCCTCTGAGGAAGCGCTTAGCGATGCGGTCCTCTAGCGAGTGGAATGTGAGGACGCAGAGGCGACCGCCAGGCCGGAGGAGGTCCTGAGCCGCCTGGAGTCCCGCTACAAGCTCGTTCAGTTCGTCGTTCACAAAAATACGCAGCGCCTGGAAGGTTTTAGTGGCCACATGCGAGGGTCTCTGCAGGCGATCACGGCGGGCGTAAAGGGCGCTAGCTGGGAACGCACCTGCAGAGAAAGAGAGCAAGAATGAAAAATATCTTATAATGATAATGAAAAATCTATTCTCCAACTACATTCAGGAACTGGTACCAGAAGTTAGGCACTTTATGTATATTACAGGTTACAAACTGTATTTTTCATCTCAACCCCACTTTCTTGCTCAAACCAATGCCGCGAAGTAGAAGAGAATTTCTAGGGACCTCAAACTGTGGTAGACAATGAAATATTTCCTTCTTTCTGTATCAGGAGGAAGCATCGCCATCTCAGAGCTCAAGATTCAGCTTCGGAGAGGTCCGGGTTTGTGATGTCACTGGGGTCCCTCTGGGTTTCCTCTGGGTTCTCTGGTTTTCCCCCACCCCCTGAAAACATGCCAGGAGGTTGAGTGACTGCTCTATATTGGTCATAAGTGTGAATTAGTGCATGCATGATGCTCTGAGATGGACTGACATCCCATCCCAGCGGTTTTCCTGTCACATGCATACTGTGTGGGAAGATCAAGCAGGACCCTGACCCTGAGGAATGAATTCAGGATTTTCTGTTTGATATAAATGTAAAGTCTACAATATCTCATAAAATAATAAATAAAAATAAAAAATAAAAATAAATAAAAATAAAAATAAATTTTAATAAGTAATAAAAATAAAATCAATATATACATGTTGGCATATAGAAAATATAAAAATACAAAACTAAAGATAAATGACTAAAATAACTTATTTACTTATTACTTTTAGAAAATTCTAAAATGTTAAAATTCAAACAATTTATGCTATTTTATTTAACTTTAAGTTTTATAAAGTAATTACAATTTATTAACGTATCTAACATTTATAAAATATGTTATATTTTGTCTCATATTTAGAATTTTGTTTATTTTATTTTAACCGCTTTTAAAGTTTCAGTGTAAAAATTATGACATAAAAGTATGTCCAAAAAACCTGTTCAATTCATTAAAAAAGGGTACAGTAGAATTTTATCACTATATCAATATTATATTATTAAATTTGCCAGCCCCAAGTAAAATTACGTTTAGAAAATTCTAAACCGTTACAATTCATTTAACTCATATAAATACAATTCAAATAATTTCTTGCTATTTTATTAAAGTGTACGTTTTATTAAAAAGGTATAAGTTATTACTTTATTTTATATTTCTATATTTTTTTAAAAACATTTCATATTGTATTTCATCACATTATTGCATTTTATTTTAATTTTATTTGAAAAGTTTTAGCATGTCAAAACAATACTTGCAATATTTAATTAAAAAAACGTAGCATAACAATTTATCATATCATCAATATTATATTATTAAATCTGCGAGCCCTACTAAATATTTCCAATAATTTTACATTTAAATGCTAAAAATCGAAATAAGCTTAATAACGGCTTATTATAAATAATATGTCTTTCATTAGATTTATTGTTGATATACTGTTGAGATTTTTTTCTTTTTAAAAGAGTCTGTTCGATCTTAAGCCTACATACAAATGACAGAAATAAATCCCTAAACTGGGTTCTAATTCACTTGTCCCCGATCAACTTCTCAACACTTCCTGAACATTTATCATACGGGAAATAAATAGCTTTACCTCATTTAAACGCAACGTGATTAATCTCCTGCAACAGATGTCTATTTGCTAAGGGCTACTGTCACTCATTTGGACCTTATTACTATAAAAGCAGAACTAATGGACATTAACAGCAGCACAGTATGTGCTTGAAAGCCTATGATTTATAACCATCAGGGCTTAAGATATTAAAAATGCCAAATAGAAAATCCGTGCATATCCAAGTCTGAACTTCTGAGAGCACATTTTCAGTATTATCACGGCTCAGCATGGGTTATACAGCCACGAATCTGCAAACACGATGACTGATGTACTCACAAAGCTTAGGCACAATGAGCATGGCTCAGAGGCCATCGTATGCTATAAACCTCCAAACAACAGCAAAGCCTCACAACAGGCTTTAGATTTAAGATTACAGAGGCTTTTTTTTTCCCCCTGCCTCTCTACCAGAGCAAAAAAAAAAAAAAAAAGGGTTTATTTCCAACGTTGTCAGTTTCTTGCTGGTCTTGAAGCACAATTCAGCTTTGGTGAGTCAATCAAAACACTGAGAACACAATGTTTCCCATGGCAACATTTAAGAAAATAAGTACAAACCGAGAGCAATGGTGTATATAAACTCAAACGTGGTTCAGTTCTTTCGAAAGAAAGAAAGATTTGTCGTAAAAACAACAAAAAATGTTTTTCAACATTTTCTGACCAATTTGGTCACCTGCCAGCTCCCACCCACTGGCCAGCTCTCCCTATCATATGCCAGCTAGCAGCTGGTGAGGATGAAGGCTAAGGGTGCTTTCATTCTAGAATGTGCTTTCACATTTAGTCAGAAACTCGCATGAAAATCTGGTTACGTGAAATCCGCACTAAAACCGAGCCGACACTAGGGACTCCTTCCGTAAATGGTACTCAAACGGCTCCTTACAGAAAACTTCACCGTATCAATGAGCGTACATTTTTCACATCAGTTTATTATAAAGCTTAGATTATGTAAAGCATCTGGCTCTCGAAGTCCCTGTGAATGAGCCGTTACTATAGATACAGCAGCTTATTAAAACATTCATATAAAGCTGTGATATGAATTACAGCTGGCACTACGCTACTGTCAGAGCTGCTGTTATAGGAAATTAATTAACACCTTTCTGACCAATCAGAATGCAAAGTGCTGGGGTGTAATTATCCTTAACATTCAAATAAAGATTTCCGGTAAAGGTCTTTCCGTAAGTGTAAGGAATAAAAGCCTGTACTACTGTTGTATAATTTTACATTTATAATTTTATAATTTTTCACAACCTTGTTAATATACGGCACAATCAATATACATTTCGAAAAACGATACTTTATCACCAGGGAAAGAAATAAAAGGAGAAATGGCAAATAAGGAGCGAGAGATCTAGCATCACCTTTTTTCAAGTCTCACACTTCTGGCCTTAAGGGTGAGTCATGAACCAATCAATAAAAGCACATGCCCTAGCCCAAGCTACAGCTTCTAGACTTATTTTTACTAACAAAAAAAAAGGAAAAGAGGATGAAAAGAAGGGAGAGGGGGTGAAGACGAAGAAAAACAGGTGAATGAACATAACATATGGAGAGAGTAAAAGGAATAATCCAGACCGGAAGGGTGTGAAAGAGTGAAAGGTGTAAAACGAAGAACTAGTTAATGGCTCGTAGGATACAGGGTGTGGGTAAGAATGAAAATGAAAGAGAGGAGAAAAAAAAGAAAAGAAAAAGCTGTAGGAGCAGAGGATGCCACGCTGGAACAGATGGTGCTAACTTGCAAATGTGACCAAAAGAGAGTACATGGGCATGAGTACACAAACAAATAAACAAACAAACAGAAGCTCAACTTTGGCAAACAATGCTACAACACGGAAGTACACTAAACGGTGAAGTACACTAAAAAGTTAGTTAAAGGACAGTGACGGCATCGTTTTTAGATCCGGTAGTGCAAGACGAAATTTCCAGTAACAGAAAGGGAAAATCTTTTTCTAAATGAAATCCCGAGAAGATTTGAGTGATTCGATGATTTCGTGGTGGTGTATTCTGTAAGGTTTCAGTCTAAAGGTTTTGAAGGGTTTTATTTTTTCCTGGATAGTTTATAGCGCTATATCAAAAGCAGAATAATATGCAGAATCCCAGACAAAGTAATGAAAACATGGTTTATTTTGTGATGTACATTTTTTCCCCCCTCTAATAATTCATACAGACGTAAAACATAAAGAAGAGAAAATGTGATCCAGGTTCATACAGTGAGGTACAGTATATGGTACTCTGCAAGACACTGAAGACTTCTTGTTTATTTTATGCCTAAATTAAGTGTACATCTGTATAGGAAAAAATTTTATTAACTTTATTTATTTATTTATTTCATTTCAATTTAATTAAATTTATTTTTTTTTTGTTTCTTTCTTTTAATTTTACTTATATATTTGCTTATTTGTTTGTTTATTTAGCATTTTAGCAAATAATACACCATTAGGTAACAGGGGTCATCAAGGATTTCTGGGATTTTACCTGCAGAGAGAGTTATCTACAAAAACTTCTACAAGAATCTCCGAACAACTTAAGAGTCATTAACTCAAGAGTCATCTTAAGAGTTATTTTTCTGATATATATATGTGTGACTTAAAGTCACCTGTATAGTGTATATATCTATAAGTATAAATACATTATTCTATATAAATTCTACATAAATTTTATGTCTTTATTCATTCAGTTTCAAAATTGTACTTCTTCAATTAAAAAAAAAAATATATATATAATATATTTTATATATATATATATATATATTAGACTGGTAATTCTATTGCTTGGGGGTTGCACATGAGATACAGGAAGAAAGGCGTAAGGGAGCGTGTCAGTTATATGGAGCTGTCCTCATTGAGAGGGGAAGAAGAGAGTGATTATCGGGTAACACCCAGCTGCTTGAGTACTGGATAATTGGCACTCCGTCTAGCTTGAGGCTGTCTTTATATTGTGCGACACCCGCCTGTCCCGTAGAGAGAGGGCACTCTTGAACAAGGCTCTGCCCTCACACATTTTAGCCTGAATAGGAGGCTAATTCTTAATCGAACCTGTGGACTGAATGACGACCTTCCTTTTGTAATACTCTTTTATTATTAATGGCCCCCTCTTGCCCCTACAGTCAAAAAGCCCATTTGAAATTCAAGGCTACATTACTGTGGCCATAATTAGCCTTGTGTTCTTAGAGCTTGTGCACATGGACACATTATCAGGTTGCTGAACTGATTGTGTTCTTGTTGTGTTCAACTGCTAGCATGAAATTCCTGGTTTAAAATATTAGGATTGTAGTTTTCATAGGCTTTCATTAAATGCTTCAGAGAGAGAAAAAAATAATAATAAATAATAAAGTCATTTTGATTTACAGGAGAGGGGAAAAAAAGTCTTTAAAAAAGCCCCTTTAAATCATAAAGCTCTTAAATCAAGTCTCTTCAATTAAGAAAATTCATTATGGCCCATAAATGTGTTAAAAACTGAAACATGGCTTGGGAGGATAAGCGAGTATAAAATTTACAAAACTGAAAATGAGAACGAATAAAAGCCACCTGCTAATCCTGGGTCCAAATGTTCCTGTTATTTCTACAGACAGCAGTGTTACTGTAGATGGGCTACAGGAACGAGATCCCACAGTCTCGGAGTTACGCCGCTGATCCTCCTTGTACATGCATTAGACAGGAAGTAATCCTATTTCAGCAGCCTTACACCGAGGGACTGTTATAACACACAATCCACAGTCTTTGCACTCTTCTACACTTGGGATTGTAACTGAATATGAGTATGTTATTCAGAATGAACAGTGTTTAAACAGATACAAATACAGATACGAACAGAAGATGGACTTTTCTTTTCGTTTAATAGACACTTTGTTAGAAGTTCTCACGTTAAGAGACAGATAAAGCTTACAGGACTGACATTTATTACACATTTATTACAACGAATGATGCATTCTTTCATTCAGCCTTAGTGAGCCTGCCTGGTCAGGGTCACGGTGTCTAAAATGGTCCTAATTAAGTTATTTAGGATATATATAAACAGAATCTTTCCAGGACTTTAAATGTACAGATGTCAGATTTGGAGTCAGTCATTCTTGTAGGCCAGACTCCAGGCCAGACTCCAGGCCAGACTTCAGGCCAGACTTCAAGAGGCAAGACTTCCAAGTCAGATTTCAAGCTTTTACTGGCTAAGGACGAAATGTCTGGGATTTTTATTAATTGGGGTGTGTGTGTGGGGAGGGCAGGGGTAATTCAGCAATTATATCTTGCTCTGAAAACTCATCTCAAGTCTATTCAACTGTTTTCCCATCATAGACTGGTGCATGGAATTGCATATACAGAGGACAGTAGCACAAATTTCAACAGATTTCTACTTTCCGGATTCTGAAGCATATGTCCAGATAAGTCTAGAAAAGACACCAAATGCCTTGGGGGCCGGAGATGGAACAAGCATTTCATTTTGAGGCACGCATGCTTTCATATTAGTGTCTTGACTAATCGTTTCCAGTAAATCACTTAAACCACTTATTTGAGTCAACTTTAAAAAAGAATTCGGAGGAAACTGAACTACAAGTCTAGTCCATTCCGGTTTTGAAATGACATCGATAGGAGGCCTGCATATTTTTAATGCAGGACTGAATCCCTTGCTATGACAACAAACTGATGAGCCATCTGTGCTGACTGCATCTCATGGACAAACCTAACATATTTCTGCCGGTTTCTCTCTGGGGATGAAAAAAGAAAAATGATACAGAGCGACAAAATGAAGGCCCTCCATCTTCTCATTTACTCTGTGCAGCTAGCTCAAATTTGTACATTATCTTCCAATCGGGGATGAGCCCGGCTTTTGCCTGTGAGACAGAACATGGAGGATCTAATAACTTTCGACAGCTCCGATTGATACCGCTTCCCTTGAAAACCCTATAAGGACCATTACCGACTGGCACAGCCAATGTGTCGCAGAAGCATTAGGCAGTTTTATGCACAATGTTGGTGAGCAATAATACTTCATTATTAGCTCATAAATCCCGTTTTATAAATGCAACTAGCCATGTAGGAACACAGTACATTAGAAATACTGTCCAGAGCTGGGAATGCGTGCTGTCGCTGGTGATCCAATCTCAAAGGAGCAGGGCTTTTTTGTATGTCATCTTGATGGGCAAGTGTAAGTGGATTAAACACCATGAAGCTTTTTCTTCAGCTAATGTTGCACAAATGATCCACAGAAGATGAGCTAAATGCCACCAAGGTAGCCAAAGTAATCAAAACCTCTCCGGGAAAAAACATTCCTGCACAAGCTTACCAATAAACAAACCAATAATTCAGCTCTGTATTTTATTACCAGAGCAGTTTTTTAGACAGCAGTTTTTAAGATGAAGCTGGAATAGAAAACAATACAAACCCAAAATTAAGATTCTTTTCAAACGCACCGGTAAAGGCATGGTCTTGGAGAAGGTTCTGCTTACACAGGCTGTGAGAATAACCAGGGGCCAAAAAAAACATCGAGGGAGAAAGTTGAAAGATCAATTTTCATCAGAATTACAACAAGGCTACACTCCAGCCAGTGATCAATACTGTGCTGATTAGCGTCCCACACTCATATTAACAGGAGCGGAGAGCCAAACCTTTTCCTAACCACTCGCCTGGAAGGTCCAGCCCTTGCCAAATTAATCAGCTTTAGGTTTTTGTTTTTGGACCACTGTACATTTTTTTGCAGTGTAAGTGGAAAAGTGGAAAGCGCAGATGCATAAGGTTTATGAATAAGGCCGTCAAGTACAGTATATATATATATATATATATATATATATATATATATATATATATATATATATATATATATATATATATATCAGATCATAATTTTAATCATACATTAACGTTTCCTTTTGTCTGATTTCTGAATCCAGAAAACTTTAGGTCAAATGACTGGTCATAACTTTGTTAATCATTTCTGGTTAAAACTTACGTATATATTTGTGTCATACATACAAATATACTTGAACCGATTTCCTCAAGGGCTCTTTAGATACAATAAAAATATTTCTAAATGTAAAAAATACAAATATATGTATTTTTCGTTGAAAATAAACTATAAAACAGGATTTTCTTTAGGAAATATTACTCTAGTGCTGGTAAATGTATCAGCATACCTATACAATGTGATGCGTATCGTGTTCTGTGGAAATGTCTTCGAGAATTGTGATAAACCCTTTTTTTTTTTTGTTACATCGTCCACTCTTAATTATTGATGGTAGTTGGTGCAAATGGAGTGGGGGGGGGTTCCTAATTTGCATATTCATCCAGTCTGGGCTTCTTGTAAATGTGTGAGGTAGTCTGTGATAGTTTGTGTTGTCTAGTAATGCTTTATGAACTCAACGTAAAAAATAAAATTAAATAAATAAATAAATAAATAAATAAAAATATAATAATAATAATAATAATAATAATAATAATAATAATAGACAAAAATTCCTATGTAATTATAAAAGTTTCTATGTATTATCTATGTATTATCTAGATAGATAGATAGATAGATAGATAGATAGATAGATAGATAGATAGATAAAATTATTTTTTTTTAACATGACAGGTGTCAAAATTCAATTAGCAAAAACAAGAAGTGTATTGATTGAGATGAATGATAACGGGGCATTTTGGGGGAAGGGTATGAGATATAAGTCTGTGGTGGTGGTTGGAGGGGGGGGGGTATTTGCTATTGGTTGGTGTCACTGAGAGTGTGAACAAGCTGTGGGCCCAGAGCCAGCATTTGGGCTGGAGCTCATTATCATTCAGCCTGGGCCAACACGCACAAAACCACGGAGCTGAGCTCAGGGGGTGAGGGATCTCTCTCCGGTGGGACTGTGTGTAATCTCCTGTCACACCAGCTGGGCCCATATTGATGAGAATATTAAAGCTGTGTAGACCTAGCTCCTCTCTGATATGTTCCATTAAGCAGTAGCAGATACTAATAAAAGTATATGGGCCTGCCAGAGAGAAAAACCATGAAAAAATACATAGCTTTGTTTAGAAATTTCATGGCTGATAACAATTAGGAGGGAAAGGGACGATGAAAAACCTGCTGCATACTGCAAGCAACAGCAGAGATCAATCTCTGGTATGAAGGAAGGAGGGAGGGAGGGAAGGAGGGAAAGGGAGAGAGAGAGGAAGGGAGGGGGATGCTGGATAAGACGGGGGGGAAAAAATTAATTCCAATTTTTGTATGAGGATACAGAGGCTGGCTGAACCCCAAATGCAGGGGCAAAATGGCATTATGGCATTGTGTAGATTCATCTGCATAAGTTAACAAAAATGAAGAGAGCAAGAACTCCCATGATACCGATCATCATGGTTGATGTGGCATCCTTTCCTCTTTCCCTTTCCTCTCTCTACCACAGTGCTTGCTTCCCTGGGCATTGGCGAGGCTCCCAAGGGACCTATGGCAGTCAGGACCTTTTGGATTAATTGGAATAAACACTGGTGTTGACTCATTCGGCACTTTAAAAAAGATGAAACAACTGCCCTCACTCACACCTGTTCTCCCGTTGTGACGCACGTGCTTGCTCCGACACCACCGTCATCCACCGAACCGCCCTTCTTTCTCTCTCTCTCTTTCACTCCCTCCCTCTTTTTTTTTTCGCCTACCTACCAGCAGTATAGGGCTATAAAAACGGCGATGGCGCAACTAAAGCAAGTTGATAAATATAATATACGAATATAGTCATGAAGCTGCTGCAATGTGGTTTGTGTACATGTTGAGGCTTATATGAGCTGGTGGGGGGGGGGGTGGGGTACGGGGGGGGGGGGGGGGGCATGTTGCAACAAAAGACAAATGAGAGGAGGGAAAAGGGACAAAACAGACATAAATATAAAATATGGAGAACAAAGAAAGGGGGAGACGAAGGGGAGGTGCAAGTGTAAATACCAAAAAAAAAGAAGAAAAAAAAAAAAGAACGCCATTCAGATTTATCTATGCCTCGCTATCTGTATGATGCTCTCACCTTTATTATTAATAAGACTCTATTAATAAGAAAGTCAAATAGGAGCCAACTGGAAGGAGGACAAGAATTTCGCATTACAACCGGCATTGTTCTGTACTTCTTGCTCTCAGCCTCCCTCGATCCAGGATAAATAGATCCCTAAGGGAGACTTCAGATTAATATTTCCCTTTCTCTGCCTCTCTTTGTGTATCGTTGTTTTTTTTGTTTTTTTTAATTAAGCGAGATGGTGTGTTGAATTAATTTTCGGGGGGTACCTGCGACAATGCTGGCCAGTTGCTGCGTCCGGCTGATGGGATACAGGCTGCGTGCCTGCACGATGGCCGCCGCGATTTTCTTGGCGTGTTGCTCCTCCCCGTACGCAGCCAGCACACACGCAAGCGCCCGCTGATCTAAAGCGCTGACGGCGTCAGCCGCGCAGGGCATGCCGGGGTACCTACGCACAAACAGGAGCCCAATTAAGCCACTTGACGTCACGAGTTCCTCGCCGACAGGAGCAAAGGCTGATGGCTCTTCGACAACAGCGCAAAGAAAGAAAGAAAGAAAGAAGAAGAAGAAAAAAAAAAAACACCTCCCTCACTCCCTCCTCCTCTTTTCTTCCCCTTCCCACTCTGGGAGATGTGGGCTCAAGATCTATAAAAAGAGCATGTGTGTGTATGTGTGTGCGTGAGAGAGAAAGGAAAGAAGAGGTGGTAGATAGCAAATATATGGATCTCAACCCCAATGTCTAAAATAATCCCACAATTCATTTGTCTTTGAGCTATGAATGATGGAGTTCTCCATGAAAGGCACCTACATCTCCAAACTGTGGGAAACAAGTGAAGGAAGAGAGAGAGAGAGAGAGAGAGAGAGAGAGAGAGCATATATCCACATCATTAAAATAAAATGCCAAGTCTTTACCAAAAAAAGAAATTAACAACCAAACGAAGGCTCGCTCTCAGGCTCCGCCCCTTTCGCTCACATCATTCACCATTACAGAGATAATCGATGCATTTTAAAGCATTTCACAAGGGGGTGAAAAAGAGACCCCTAATGCAATCTAATGTAATAATTTCACCTGCAGAGTGAACAGGGAAGCAAATCTGAAATCAGAGGTAACGGCACTGGGAACTGAATTTGCTTCATTGAACTAAACGAGCAAACGCTTTGTGAATCTTTGGCATGACGTAACACCGGCAGCTATGCATGGAACCAGAGTGTATGACTTGAAGGCACACCAAAATTATGTAAACTATGTGCTCATAAGTGGCGCATTACAGTAGGTGAGCATGTGGGCGAGCTAAAAACGGTAAACACAACCTTTTTTTTTTTCCCCCTGCACGTTTTTGGCGAGAATGCTTAACGTACCTCTCCGAACTCCACTAATCCTATATATAGATGTTGAATGTCCACTGCAAAATGCTCATCCTCTACAGACGTCCCTTGAGGGGGGAAGCCAGTCACACAATACTCTTCTGTAATTGGCAGGGGGGCCTTGAGATGTAGGCACCGCCTTGGCCTTTTCGCTATCAAAAACCAATCATGATTCTTCTTTCCCAGAACACGAGGACATCTACGGTGGCTTTAGTGGTGATGTGTTTTTTTTTATTTTTTATTTTTTACTTACGTGGGCACAATACATAGCGGTGGAAGCATTACTCAGACGTGAAGGGAAAAGAGCATAAACCGCCTTTTCTTCCCTTTCAAGGTCAGTGGGAGTTGAATGAGTGCATCACGTGGCCTTAAAGTTTAGTTGCTGTTGGTAGTGTTGGGCGATGAGAAGAGAAGGATTAGCATTTACAGACTCTGTGGGCTGGGTTTCACTCAACCTGCCTCAAAACTTTTCTTCTCTCTCGCTCTCTTTCTCTCTCGCTGTCTTTGTATCTCTCTATCTCCCTGTCTTTCTCTCACTCTCTCCACTCCATCTTGCCCCAAGAATAATTCAAGACTCAGTCATAGTGGGTGTTTTATCCAGTTCATTACCATGCGGCAAACTTCTCTGCAAAGTTGTGTCCATTTTTCAAAATGACGAGGGGGAGATTAAATGGGTAGATAATGGGGGGGGGGGATAGATTTTCATTCTGGCATGTAAAAGAACCCACATGTAAACAAAGCAAATGGCTGCTATTAGCAATGGCAAACGGTTTTACTTTGCAGATTTTAGCTGGTTTAACATTGTCTATGCATGGAGACAGAGCGTGGTGCTTTGAGCTGGCGCATTTTCACACAGTCACATTTTTCACCAAATTATGTAAAATGATATGCTCATAGGAGGTAATTTTAGATTGTGTACTTGGGAAAAACTTGTTGCTCATCAAGTTGACTTATATCCTATTCTTCTGGCTTCTCTTCATGTTTGCATAAACAGTTTTTTTCTCAGGACTGGAGCTTGAGAATGTCGGGATCATTTTTTTTTTTGTAAGGGTGTTATCTCTCCATTAGAGAAAGCTTCCAGCGTGTGGGTGGCTGATTCATCTTGAAACAGCCTTACAGCTTAAATGAGGGGAGATTACCATCATACTCACACACCTACTCGCCCACACTCTAGCTTGTAAATACCCATTTCACACTCTCTCGCTTTCTCTTTCTCCCAGCATCCCTATCTTTCCCGTCTTCCTCCTATCCCGTTTCTTATGTACTCGAGGGGATGCCCTTAAAGCGAATGGCTTAGCAATGTCTCTCATGCATGGTTTAACAGGTATTTCTATCTAGTCCTGAATCCTTGTGCTATCCTGTTATTAAGAACAGCTGCCAAACTCACGAGGACTCCAGAGTCCTGTGTTCCTAAGTACGTCTCTCTGGAGTACTTAGTCATCTATGTATCACATCAAAATTTAATTAGTTAATTCCTTCCTGTGCAAAATTTTTTGCTGATTTGAGGCAGGAGTAAACAGATGTAGGCAAAAGTAGAAAATATACAGAAGTAATGATCTTGCACTGTATGTAATCGGATGAAAAACTTTCCCTTTCGATAAAGTTCAATTAAATTCTTTGCAGTATTCTTATAATAATTATTAAGGGTTTCTAAAGGGTCAGTTGAATGGTCAGAAGTTCTTCAAAGGGTTCGACTCGGAAACCTTGGATACTCTGCTGTAAGGTTTCATATATACATTCAACAGGTAAGATTTCCCTCAGAACCCTTTGGAACCTAGAACCCAGAAAAACTGTTCTCAATAACAGGAAAGACGCCAGATGTAGGAACTGTAACAGGAAAAGCACATAAACTAAAATAAAACACTGCTAGTCAGAAATGTAGAAATATGGAATATATATATATATATATATATATATATATATATATATAAATAAAGCACCTGTCTCCATCCATTCTCATGTCCAGTGGTCCATCCTTCCTGAGAGAAAAGCCCCTCTCTGCCATGTCCATCTGCATTGATGAGCAGCCAGCATCCAACAAGGCAGCATCCACACTTCTGTTTCCCAGTCCAAGCCCGACGAGCAGGTCCTTTAATTCACTGAAACGCCCAAGAACAGGCTTGACCTGGCCCCTTCAAAGAGAAAATAACAAAATGAGTCAAAGATCTCTTGAATGTGCTCAATGACCTGCTAGATCCCCAGCCAATGGTTTTAATAGGAGCCACTCCCCTAAAACTCTTCTATGGACTTTTTTGTGGGCACCCAGAATTGTGCAAGAGCCGCTGGCAAGTCATCAGTTTGCACTCTGTTGGATCTATCCCCAAGCTTTTGACTCAATGAAACCATGGCATTCTTACTCATCACAAAGATCCTTCAGTGTGGTTTCATGGAGGCGAAAAGAGTCACCTCAGGCAACAACTTGGCCCTCTCTCTTAACACCATACACCACATCACTGAGACCAGTGAACTAAACAAGTTCTACCACTTGTATGTTGATGATATCCAACTTCACCTGTCCTTCCCACCTCAGAACTCCACAGTATGCCTTAGTCTAGCCACACATTGCTGAGAAAAAGCACTTCAAATTTCTTTATTTCTTACAAAGATGGCCGGCTAGACCAACCAGTACTGTAGCTCATGAAAAAGTCTCAGTCACAACATAGTTCAGAGGATATCAATTAAGGCCATGTTAACCAGCTACCTAATGCTCTCACAAAAACATATGGAAGATCCTTTTGATTTGGAGTAACTTTCCTTGTCCAGACACTCAACATTTCAGGACTGGTTGAACAAGGGAATTGCACTGCTAAATTTGACAAATGATCCAAGATGCAACAGTGGATCTGAGCAAAATGTGCAAGTTATGGTCTTCTTCATCTTAATGACTTCTAGTCCTTATCAAAATCTTAATCAAAATTCCCTAAAAGAGTTAGGACCATAGCTCCACAATGGTGAAATAACTTGTCCAGCTTTTGCATGTTTGCTCTGCAGATTCTCTCCCAAACCTGAAATGACTGAAGACTCAGCTCTTTCAAAATTGCTTATATATTGATGTAGAAGCACCCTCTGCAGCTGGTCTTGTGTTCGTCTGTCCTCTTTTTATTCTTTGAGGGGACTGCTAACCTGAGTTCCTCGCTGTTATGCATATTATACTTTTATTTCTGTTATTACGGATCTCTGCACTAAATTCAGGGGAAACTCTCGCCTCCTGCTGCCTGCAGTCTCATGGAGTCAGGATGGAAATCAAACTGTGACAAGTGTGCTTCTGCTATAGTGTGGAGATGGTTACCCAGTTGCTAAGGTCTTAGTGGGCGTCTGACTACTGCAGTTCATAAACTATGGAGAGAGAGAGAGAGAGAGATACCAAACCAAATAAAACCAAATAATATGCATCCCACAGGGAAGGTAACATTCCATTTGTTTATCACCTTGGAGACACTGAGAAAAAGAGAGATGGGGTGGGGAAAGAGAACTGCTGCAGCATCCAAGTTAATTCGGCACACGCCAACACGCAGTCAGATTATCCATCAATGCATGTATACACTTTAACATGAATGTTGCCAGAAATGCTTTCATTTTTGAAGCAGGTGTATAAATTAGAAGGCATCTTTAATTATTCAGACTGTTATGGTGCAAATTTCTTCTGCTTACTTCCTTGTGAACTTCCAGCAGGTTGATTAAGAAATATCCTCCAGCGAGTGGTCCGAGTCTCGCCGTCTAAGACACAATATTCGCTGCATTGTGATTTCTCCTCCTCTTTCTCTGTCACTCCCTTTTGCCAAAGCCCTGCCCGACTGATGAGGAGCCATACATTTTTCATGTGACCTTTTGTAGGTTGGTGTGCAAATGAAGCATGACCCAGGTAAGCAGCTACAGGTCACATAAATTAGCAAAGCAGGACAAGCAGAAGAAGAATCTATATACAAAACTAGTCATGGGGCAGGAATGATGTCTTACCTTAAGGCCAATATGTTTTTATATTGTTATATATGTTTTTTGTTTTTATGCTCCCCATCACATACA
Organism: Hemibagrus wyckioides; assembly: GCF_019097595.1. Taxonomy (NCBI): domain Eukaryota; kingdom Metazoa; phylum Chordata; class Actinopteri; order Siluriformes; family Bagridae; genus Hemibagrus; species Hemibagrus wyckioides. Next base: position 6,535,370 of record NC_080736.1, on the reverse strand, counting down.
AACATCAGGAGATCCTCTGCCTTCTTGCCAAACGTTCGACCATAACGCAGGGAAAAAGTGGAAATTGTCAGAGGAAAGAAACCTGCTCCCTGTTCTACATGAGCAAAAGTCCTCTTTCTCTCCCACACACTTTATCTGGGGGCTCTACCCATCAGGCCATACAGCGCCTGTGCCCACGAGCCAGCTTGAAAGATCAAGGGCAAACTACACCCACAGCCAGGGCTTCCCTCGCTCCTCTCTCCCACCATTTCTCTCATTAATTTGTCAGAGAATCTATAGCGAGGCATTTTCCTGCTCGCCCACACACGCTCACGACGGGACCCACCATGGATCAGTGGGTTTGGAGAGATAGAAAACAAGTGTTTGGGCAGCCACCTCTACCCTTTTCAGTGACAATACACAGACAATTTAAAGCCTCAGAGGTGCCAAGCTTCTCCCTGCATCTTAAGCCGCAGATCTGATAGCTTTAATGGCTTTTTCTTCACCAGGTTTTTATCTCTTTGAGTAAAACAAAGCCACAAGTGGTCACAAAATAAGAGGCTAGGCTAGGCTTAGACGTTACTTTCAGTGACGAGGGTTATGAGATTATCATGATACAGTTTTTAGGATTTCCACCAAGACCTGAGGTCGAAGCAAAAAGACTCCCAAGGTTCTAACCTCTATTAGATAGATAGCTTCTGGTGTCTGGGAAAATTCTCAAATGATGTGGAGTGGGTAATCACTTCAGCATGACACAACAGAAGACCAGTAGCGGTTTTCTTGAAGCCTACTAGAACTTTGAACTTTGATAATAATAGATTGAAAATGTCAGTGAGCAATGGAACCTTTACAAATGCTTTGCTTGAACGATTTATTGGAAAACGGACGCATTGTGGCATGCCTTCAGACAGACCACTTCAAACGGCTCAAACAAAAAAGAAATAAATTTAAAAGATTTCCATTTCTTAATACAAATTGGTAATCACCCAAACACCTGTAGTGCCCCATCTGAAGCACAAAGCACAGACTGGTACTTTAGGTGTTTTTGATCATAGATATGTAAACTCTGAAGCCTCAGTGGACAAAGCCAGGCACGTCAGTAGTGCTGCAATCTAAAAACAGTCAACTTTTCAATTTGAGCACATTGTCTTTGTTTGACAGAGCGTTATGATGTTCTCCTCAAAAACACATCTGTGCAATACATAAGAACTGATAGTGGATTTGCAACTAAATGCAGAAGGGTTTTCATGACGCCGAGATGTATATTAACGATCAATAATAGCTACGGTTAGTTTGAAGCCATGTTTGTCAAATTAGCCATAGTTTGTTTAGTTGTTTTTCTTCACAATTTCTCTATAAGAAAATACTTGTCCTGGAATCTCTAATCTGTGTCATTCGTCTTATTATTATTATTATATAGTAATATTAAAATAATAACTAATATTTAAATGTTAGGCTCACTCACTGTATATATTTCTATGAATATAAATAATAATATTTAATACAAGCCATGCAGAAATTTGTGCTGTCTGTAACAAAGTTCATTTTAGGAAAACTATTTCTACATAACGCATGTCACGGCAGATTTGATCCCACATCTGTCCATTAACAGTACTCTGAAGTCAAACCAGGAAATATAACAAACCTTGCAGTATAACTATACACTAAAGCACTCAGACCTAATATCTATATATTTAAGCACCATTCAGACCTAATATCTATATACACTATATTGCCAAAAGTATTCGCTCACCTGCCTTGACTCGCATATGAACTTAAGTGACACCCCATTCCTAATCCATAGGGTTCAATATGACGTCGGTCCACCCTTTGCAGCTATAACAGCTTCAACTCTTCTGGGAAGGCTGTCCACAAGGTTTAGGAGTGTGTTAATGGGAATTTTTGACCATTCTTCCAGAAGCGCATTTGTGAGGTCACACACTGATGTTGGACGAGAAGGCCTGGCTCTCAGTCTCCGCTCTAATTCATCCCAAAGGTGTTCTATCGGGTTGAGGTCAGGACTCTGTGCAGGCCAGTCAAGTTCCTCCACACCAGACTCTGTCATCCATGTCTTTATGGACCTCGCTTTGTGCACTGGTGCACAGTCATGTTGGAAGAGGAAGGGGCCAGCTCCAAACTGTTCCCACAAAGTTGGGAGCATGGAATTGTCCAAAATGTCTTGGTATGCTGAAGCATTCAGAGTTCCTTTCACTGGAACTAAGGGGCCAAGCCCAGCTCCTGAAAAACAACCCCACACCATAATCCCCCCTCCACCAAACTTTACACTTGGCACAATACAGTCAGACAAGTACCGTTCTCCTGGCAACCGACAAACCCAGACTCGTCCATCAGATTGCCAGATGGAGAAGCGCGATTCGTCACTCCAGAGAACGCGTCTCCACTGCTCTAGAGTCCAGTGGCGGCGTGCTTTACACCACTGCATCCGAAGCTTTGCATTGCACTTGGTGATGTATGGCTTGGATGCAGCTGTTCGGCCATGGAAACCCATTCCATGAAGCTCTCTGCGCACTGTTCTTGAGCTAATCTGAAGGCCACATGAAGTTTGGAGGTCTGTAGCGATTGACTCTGCAGAAAGTTGGCGACCTCTTCGCACTATGCGCCTCAGCATCCTCTGACCCCGCTCCGTCAGTTTACGTGGCCTACCACTTTGTGGCTGAGTTGCTGTCGTTCCCAAACACTTCCACGTTCTTATAATACAGCTGACAGTTGACTGTGGAATATTTAGGAGCGAGGAAATTTCACGACTGGATTTGTTGCACAGGTGGCATCCTATCACAGTTCCACGCTGGAATTCACCGAGCTCCTGAGAGCGACCCATTCTTTCACAAATGTTTGTAAAAACAGTCTGCATGCCTAGGTGCTTGATTTTATACACCTGTGGCCATGGAAGTGATTGGAACACCTGATTCTGATTATTTGGATGGGTGAGCGAATACTTTTGGCAATATAGTGTATTTAAGCACCATTCAGACCTAATATCTATATATTAAAGCACCATTCAGACCTAATATCTATATATTAAAGCACCATTCAGACCTAATATCTATATATTAAAGCACCATTCAGACATAATATCTATATATTAAAGCACCATTCAGACCTAATATCTATATATTAAAGCAGTATTCGACCAAATATCTGTATATTAAAGCACCATTCAGACCTAATATCTATATATTAAAGCACTATTCGACCAAATATCTGTATATTAAAGCACCATTCAGACCTAATATCTATATATTAAAGCACTATTCAGACCTAATATCTATATATTAAAGCACTATTCGACCAAATATCTGTATATTAAAGCACCATTCAGACCTAATATCTATATATTAAAGCACCATTCAGACCTAATATCTGTATATTAAAGCACTATTCAGACCTAATATCTATATATTAAAGCACCATTCAGACCTAATATCTGTATATTAAAGCACTATTCAGACCTAATATCTATATATTAAAGCACCATTCAGACCTAATATCTGTATATTAAAGCACTATTCAGACCTAATATCTATATATTAAAGCACTATTCAGACCTAATATCTATATATTAAAGCACTATTCAGACCTAATATCTATATATTAAAGCACTATTCGACCAAATATCTGTATATTAAAGCACCATTCAGACCTAATATCTGTATATTAAAGTACTATTCAGACCTAATATCTGTATATTAAAGCACTATTCAGACCTAATATCTGTATATTAAAGCACTATTCAGACCTAATATCTGTATATTAAAGCACTATTCAGACCGAATATCTATATATTAAAGCACTATTCGACCAAATATCTGTATATTAAAGCACCATTCAGACCTAATATCTATATATTAAAGTACTATTCAGACCTAATATCTATATATTAAAGCACTATTCAGACCTAATATCTATATATTAAAGCACTATTCAGACCTAATATCTATATATTAAAGCACTATTCGACCAAATATCTGTATATTAAAGCACCATTCAGACCTAATATCTGTATATTAAAGCACTATTCAGACCTAATATCTGTATATTAAAGCACCATTCAGACCTAATATCTATATATTAAAGCACTATTCGACCAAATATCTGTATATTAAAGCACCATTCAGACCTAATATCTATATATTAAAGCACTATTCGACCAAATATCTGTATATTAAAGCACCATTCAGACCTAATATCTATATATTAAAGCACTATTCGACCAAATATCTGTATATTAAAGCACCATTCAGACCTAATATCTGTATATTAAAGCACTATTCAGACCTAATATCTGTATATTAAAGCACTATTCAGACCTAATATCTGTATATTAAAGCACTATTCAGACCTAATATCTATATATTAAAGCACTATTCAGACCTAATATCTATATATTAAAGCACTATTCAGACCTAATATCTATATATTAAAGCACCATTCAGACCTAATATCTGTATATTAAAGCACTATTCAGACCTAATATCTATATATTAAAGCACTATTCAGACCTAATATCTATATATTAAAGCACCATTCAGACCTAATATCTGTATATTAAAGCACTATTCAGACCTAATATCTATATATTAAAGCACCATTCAGACCTAATATCTGTATATTAAAGCACTATTCAGACCTAATATCTATATATTAAAGCACTATTCAGACCTAATATCTATATATTAAAGCACTATTCAGACCTAATATCTATATATTAAAGCACTATTCGACCAAATATCTGTATATTAAAGCACCATTCAGACCTAATATCTATATATTAAAGTACTATTCAGACCTAATATCTATATATTAAAGCACTATTCAGACCTAATATCTGTATATTAAAGCACTATTCAGACCTAATATCTATATATTAAAGCACTATTCAGACCGAATATCTATATATTAAAGCACTATTCGACCAAATATCTGTATATTAAAGTACCATTCAGACCTAATATCTGTATATTAAAGCACCATTCAGACCTAATATCTATATATTAAAGCACTATTCAGACCTAATATCTATATATTAAAGCACCATTCAGACCTAATATCTATATATTAAAGCACTATTCAGACCTAATATCTATATATTAAAGCACTATTCGACCAAATATCTGTATATTAAAGCACCATTCAGACCTAATATCTATATATTAAAGCACTATTCAGACCGAATATCTATATATTAAAGCACTATTCGACCTAATATCTGTATATTAAAGTACCATTCAGACCTAATATCTGTATATTAAAGCACCATTCAGACCTAATATCTATATATTAAAGCACTATTCAGACCTAATATCTATATATTAAAGCACCATTCAGACCTAATATCTATATATTAAAGCACTATTCAGACCTAATATCTATATATTAAAGCACTATTCGACCAAATATCTGTATATTAAAGCACCATTCAGACCTAATATCTATATATTAAAGCACTATTCAGACCTAATATCTATATATTAAAGCACTATTCGACCAAATATCTGTATATTAAAGCACCATTCAGACCTAATATCTATATATTAAAGCACTATTCAGACCTAATATCTATATATTAAAGCACTATTCAGACCTAATATCTATATATTAAAGCACTATTCAGACCTAATATCTATATATTAAAGCACTATTCGACCAAATATCTGTATATTAAAGCACCATTCAGACCTAATATCTATATATTAAAGCACTATTCAGACCTAATATCTATATATTAAAGCACTATTCGACCAAATATCTGTATATTAAAGCACCATTCAGACCTAATATCTATATATTAAAGCACTATTCGACCAAATATCTGTATATTAAAGCACCATTCAGACCTAATATCTATATATTAAAGCACTATTCGACCAAATATCTGTATATTAAAGCAAAATTCAGACCTAATATCTATATATTAAAGCACTATTCGACCAAATATCTGTATATTAAAGCACCATTCAGACCTAATATCTATATATTAAAGCACTATTCGACCAAATATCTGTATATTAAAGCAACATTCAGACCTAATATCTATATATTAAAGCACTATTCAGACCTAATATCTGTATATTAAAGCACTATTCAGACCTAATATCTGTATATTAAAGCACTATTCAGACCTAATATCTATATATTAAAGCACTATTCGACCTAATATCTGTATATTAAAGCACTATTCAGACCTAATATCTATATATTAAAGCACCATTCAGACCTAATATCTGTATATTAAAGCACTATTCAGACCTAATATCTATATATTAAAGCACTATTCAGACCTAATATCTATATATTAAAGCACTATTCGACCTAATATCTGTAAATTAAAGCACTATTCAGACCTAATATCTATATATTAAAGCACCATTCAGACCTAATATCTGTATATTAAAGCACTATTCAGACCTAATATCTATATATTAAAGCACTATTCAGACCTAATATCTATATATTAAAGCACTATTCAGACCTAATATCTGTATATTAAAGCACTATTCAGACCTAATATCTATATATTAAAGCACCATTCAGACCTAATATCTGTATATTAAAGCACTATTCAGACCTAATATCTATATATTAAAGCACCATTCAGACCTAATATCTGTATATTAAAGCACTATTCAGACCTAATATCTGTATATTAAAGCACTATTCAGACCTAATATCTGCATATTAAAGCACTATTCAGACCTAATATCTGCATATTAAAGCACTATTCAGACCTAATATCTATATATTAAAGCACTATTCAGACCTAATATCTATATATTAAAGCACTATTCAGACCTAATATCTATATATTAAAGCACTATTCAGACCTAATATCTATATATTAAAGTACTATTCAGACCTAATATCTATATATTAAAGCACTATTCAGACCTAATATCTATATATTAAAGCACTATTCAGACCTAATATCTATATATTAAAGCACTATTCGACCAAATATCTGTATATTAAAGCACCATTCAGACCTAATATCTATATATTAAAGCACTATTCAGACCTAATATCTATATATTAAAGCACTATTCGACCAAATATCTGTATATTAAAGCACCATTCAGACCTAATATCTATATATTAAAGCACTATTCGACCAAATATCTGTATATTAAAGCACCATTCAGACCTAATATCTATATATTAAAGCACTATTCGACCAAATATCTGTATATTAAAGCACCATTCAGACCTAATATCTATATATTAAAGCACTATTCGACCAAATATCTGTATATTAAAGCACCATTCAGACCTAATATCTATATATTAAAGCACTATTCAGACCTAATATCTGTATATTAAAGCACTATTCAGACCTAATATCTGTATATTAAAGCACTATTCAGACCTAATATCTGTATATTAAAGCACTATTCAGACCTAATATCTGTATATTAAAGCACTATTCAGACCTAATATCTGCATATTAAAGCACTATTCAGACCTAATATCTATATATTAAAGCACTATTCAGACCTAATATCTATATATTAAAGCACTATTCAGACCTAATATCTATATATTAAAGCACTATTCAGACCTAATATCTATATATTAAAGCACTATTCAGACCTAATATCTATATATTAAAGCACCATTCAGACCTAATATCTATATATTAAAGCACCATTCAGACCTAATATCTATATATTAAAGCACCATTCAGACCTAATATCTGTATATTAAAGCACCATTCAGACCTAATATCTATATATTAAAGCACCATTCAGACCTAATATCTGTATATTAAAGTACTATTCAGACCTAATATCTGTATATTAAAGCACCATTCAGACCTAATATCTATATATTAAAGCACTATTCAGACCTAATATCTATATATTAAAGCACCATTCAGACCTAATATCTGTACATTAAAGTACTATTCAGACCTAATATCTATATATTAAAGCACCATTCAGACCTAATATCTGTATATTAAAGCACTATTCAGACCTAATATCTATATATTAAAGCACCATTCAGACCTAATATCTGTATATTAAAGCACCATTCAGACCTAATATCTATATATTAAAGCACTATTCAGACCTAATATCTATATATTAAAGCACTATTCAGACCTAATATCTGTATATTAAAGTACTATTCAGACCTAATATCTATATATTAAAGCACCATTCAGACCGAATATCTATATATTAAAGCACTATTCAGACCTAATATCTATATATTAAAGCACCATTCAGACCTAATATCTGTATATTAAAGTACTATTCAGACCTAATATCTATATATTAAAGCACCATTCAGACCTAATATCTGCATATTAAAGCATCATTCAGACCTAATATCTATATATTAAAGCACTATTCGACCAAATATCTGCATATTAAAGCATCATTCAGACCTAATATCTATATATTAAAGCACTATTCAGACCTAATATCTGTATATTAAAGCACTATTCAGACCTAATATCTGTATATTAAAGCACTATTCAGACCTAATATCTATATATTAAAGCACTATTCAGACCTAATATCTGTATATTAAAGCACCATTCAGACCTAATATCTATATATTAAAGCACTATTCAGACCTAATATCTATATATTAAAGCACTATTCAGACCTAATATCTATATATTAAAGTACTATTCAGACCTAATATCTATATATTAAAGTACTATTCAGACCTAATATCTATATATTAAAGCACTATTCAGACCTAATATCTGTATATTAAAGCACCATTCAGACCTAATATCTATATATTAAAGCACTATTCAGACCTAATATCTATATATTAAAGTACTATTCAGACCTAATATCTATATATTAAAGTACTATTCAGACCTAATATCTATATATTAAAGCACTATTCAGACCTAATATCTGTATATTAAAGCACCATTCAGACCTAATATCTATATATTAAAGTACTATTCAGACCTAATATCTATATATTAAAGCACTATTCAGACCTAATATCTATATATTAAAGCACTATTCAGACCTAATATCTGTATATTAAAGCACTATTCAGACCTAATAACTCTTATTCCGTGTAAACAAAAGAAAAATATTCCACCAGAGGTCTGTTTCAGTGCTCTGAAAGTTGAAAGAAAGATGTTGTGGAGAAATAAATAAATCACATAAAAATCAACTGCCATGCATTGCTCATTTTACATGTGGAAGGAAACCTGTGCAACTGGACGATCAATAACTGAGGAAAAAACACACACACACACACACACACACACACACAGATTAAATTGGAAGAAAAAGAGAATCCCCGGACGGGCATCCTGCCCCATCGGCTTGCACCCGTCTCTAAGCTTTTCCCTCATAAACACTACACATTCACGCTAATGATAAAAGTATCACGCAAGTGGTCATACAACTCAATTACCGTAAACTGATGAACTAGAATTTATTTAATTACTGAATTGAATAAAAAAAAATTGTTCATTAGAGATGAAATTCTGCACTGTACTACGCGAGAGTTATTTTAAAGTAAACTAGAAGAGCAAATAAGTTTGTCCGGCTTAAAAACACTGATCGGAGATGACGGTATCTAAATGTCTGATGACACTGACACAGCTTGTCGTGACACACACTGTCATGGCTGGTAAAGCCTGGTGTTTATGACACATCTATGCGGGCACTATGTCAAATTATATCGTGTGAGATGTTTGATAAATGGCTTGAAGTAATTAATTTGACAATGTGAGAGGCCACTGAAACGTGCACATATGCATGCGTGGACACACACACACCATCATATGATAACAGTCAGCAGTCATAAAACCCAGAATTTCTCACTGTCCTAGTGACCATGGCAACATGTGACGAGGTAGTGTGATATTTCTTAAATTATTAGTTCAGTATGTCCGATTTATTCAGGTGTGTTTACACATGAACGTGATGCGAAGGATATCTGAAATCACAGAATTATGGATAGGATGTCACCACAATATATTCAGCTGCAACGTTTAAATCAATGATCACATGCATGCAAACCGTGCACTTTATTAGGAATACCTGTATAAGACAGTTTTATGTCCGGTGTCTGTGCTCATAGTAGCCTCAGATCCCTGTTCTTGGCTGACAGGAGTGGAACTTGATGTGGTCTTCTGCTGCTCACTTTGGATGTTTTGTTCATGCTGAGATGCTTTCCTGCTCAGCACGGTTGTAAAGAGTGACTATATGAGGTACTATATCCTTCCTGGCAGCTCAAACAAATCTGGCCCACAGAAATTCCACCCACAGTACTGTCACTCACATTTCTTTTAGCTTGTTATTTTTATTTTTATTTTTTTTGCAACCTTCTGTGTAAACTCTAGAGACTATTGTTTGTGAAGTTCCCAGGAGATCAGCAGCTTATGAAATACTCAAACCAGCACATCTGTCCCTCAATATCCACGCACCTATTAAAATCACAGCATTTTCTACCTGACAATTCTGTGATTTTAAGTTGCTGTGGCGCAAAAATACGAGAAGAGCACCTGACTCTGAATACAGAAAACTTCAAAACCTGTTACATTTTCCAAATACAATATAGAAACATGCTGAGATTTGAGTGAATAATATGAAGGTAAATAACAGCATAACAGCCTACATGACTTCCATCATATCCACCCTTAGGGCTGCAACATTGTGATCAGGGATTAAACTGAGATCTAGGGGCTCAGAGAGCCTTCAAAAGCTGAAAGTCGTTCATCTATTTATGTGACATAAAGCAGGGATTGCGGGAGATATTATTAGAATAAGTATTATTTACATTTCCATCCTTTCACGGTTAAAAGTTTTGCCTTCATCCGAGCCGACACTGTAGCTGGCGCGTTGAACTACTACGACTCGCTGCAGAACTTTCCGAGAGTTTTCAGGAGCTTCCTGCCTTCTTATTGAGAAAGTCAGCTCATTGACAGATATACGTGCAGATCCTGCAGCTCTTTATAGATCCAGTTGGGTATCAATGCTTTGCGCAATACCTGGGAATGACAAGAGTGCCTAGCAACCCAGCAGGAGTGGGAGGCAGCATGTCACAACTCACAGTGGTACAGAGAGAGTGGGCAGCACGGCAATGGCCGCTTTTGTCTGCTACCCAAACATCAAAAACACCTGCGAGCCCAAACTCTGACTGAAACTCTCTCCGAATGAGTAAATGACGCACATGTAATCATCGGGAGCAAACCTGCTGGCTTCTAGAGCATGACTTTCACTTCATTCATCCAGAACGCATCTATTATCAACATTAAAACTCGTGCGTCACTGATAGTGCGACAAGCAAAGGTCACTGAAGCCTCTTAAGAATCCTTTCAGCATCTATACTTCTGCGGCTTTCCTACAGTTAAATTGTTTTCTTTTCGTTTTCTCTCTCTCTATCTCGCGCTCAGTGTCAGGTTCACCGCCAGCGTGTCTACAGCCCTGGTAATTCATACGGCCGTCAGAAATATGCAAAGCCCTTGCATAAAAACTTCTTGATTTAAGTGATTCACGTAAGCATGCACGTATCGCCGGAGGACTAGAATACATGTTTGACAGAACATATGCCGATGCATGCACATGTGCTCCAAATAAAGCTTTTTAATTGCTTTAAAGGACCGGTCTATTTATATTTGTGCAACCCACGATGCTGATGTCATTTAAAGAAAAAGGTGCGCTGTAAGAACAGCATGCATCTTGCCTGATTCGATCCCACTCGGTTCTGCCGAGAGAAAATGCAGTGAGTCTTTGCAGACTGAGATCAAGTTGGCTCTCTCTCAGAAACTTTCCACCGGAAAACGTCGCTAGAGTTAAAGGGGCTAATGGTTGCGGTAAATATCAAGGGACCTAGGATCTGGGAGGTTTAGAACCTCTGAGTATGAAACGTCCATTTGAACTGTATGAGCGTCTCAGGAGATCTGGACTGGAAGTCTGTGACATTATTGCAGAATAGTTTCCCACAGCGAAAACTCAAAACAAGAAGCACATGATAAGCAGATTTACAGGGTCCTGTTTGTATGTGTTGTGCTTTTGTGGTTCTTATTTCTGTGCAGTATTCTTAATCGTATTTAACTTTTCTGTAATATCCCAGGTTCGGAGAATTCGACTAAAATTTGTGAATTCCTTGGTTACGGTGACGGAAAAGAAACTTGAACTGAAGAGTCAACAGCTCCCTTTTCTTGTCTGTGCAGTAGTGATAAGTTCGAGGCTTTAGAGAAAACATGCATTTGAAATGAATACAGTAATACCTCACACATCCGCGAGGTTACATTCCAGGACCCATTGCGAATGACGAGGTTTTGCGGATGTGCGGTGGAGTCACTAAAAATGCTAACACTGTTCTGTAAATGCTTATTGTTAGAGTTTAAACCCTAAACAGGACCCCAGTCGTGCTCCCAAAACACTTTAATTTCATTTAAAAGTTACATTACCCTTAAAAAACAAAAATGTTTGACATAAAAATAGAGTACAGTATCGCCTGTATAAAAACCAAGGAAAAAAATCACGGAGATCACTTATTCACGGAATATACGCGCGTGTTGATCCAAGCACAAGGGGCGGGGAGATGAACTGCGACATCACGCATACAAAGCATCATAGCTACCAGCCAATCAGCAGCTAGGTAAAACTGTTAATGCTTTGTGATTGGCTACTTCCAAGCTTTCCAGCCAATATTGTGTCGTAATGGCTGTACAGTATGTACGTGATATCGGCGACGTTTCGCAAATTAGTTAGGTTCCAAAGAAAATTTCGCGGATCAGTGAGACGCGGATCTGCGAGGTATTACTGTATATTTAGTTTCACACTGGTGATGTTTTAAACAAACATTTATCCTTAAACACATGGTTTTCTTATTTTTTTATCTATATAAAAATGTCGAGAAAATATCTAAAGGATAGAAAAATGTAGTGAAAATATTCATCTAGATACATAGATGGATAAATTAAATATGGTTATAGACAGTAAGTAAATTCTAGACTGCAAATTCTATGCTCCTTCTTTTTTCTTTTTTTTTTTCTATTTGTATTTTGGTCATGGACCATGCATTTCACTGTTTGTGTATGGTTGTTATGGTTGATTCAGGTCTATAATTGCATATGACTGTAAGAGTCATGGATTTCCTTCGCAAGCGCAGATCACACGGCTCTCGATTGTTTTCTTTGTTATAGCCAGGTGCATTTGTTTTGGTTCCTTATCAGTGGTTTGTTCTTCTACCACATGTGTGCACCTGTACAGAGTTCAGTCGCTGGTTACATAGTGGAACCTCGGCATTCTGGAGGCGAAAATTTGTATTGCGAAACAAATTTTCCCATAAGAAATAATGTAAATCTAGATAATTCGTTGCAGCCACCCAAAAATATTACCAATACAAAGCATGTTTCTTTGTGGTCCAGCTGCAGGATCCCATGCTCTCATTGCCGTGGCCCTGGGTTCGATTCCCGGATAGGGGCTGAAGAGTTAACTCTAAGTGCCGGTCCCAAGCCCGGATTAAATGGGAGGGGGGCGTCAGGAAGGGCATCTGGCGTAAAACCTGTAACCAAATCGAAACATGCAGACCCAATGATCCACTGTGGAGACCCCAAACAGGAAGCAGCCAAAGGAACAACAACAACAGTATTTCCACTGCGAAGCTGCACGGCTGCTTACAAAGAACTGACCCATGCCACGCATTCCATGTCAAGGGTCCTCACAGGAAGTCGTGCCACCAAGCTTGGGCTACAAATAGAAACAGTTCACCCACGCCACCAATCCGTCAGCATAGAAATGGCTGAAAAATTATCTAGCTTTCGAATGCATGCCGAAGGCAACGTTGGTATCGTGGGTTGACTCTTACAAAATAGTTTTCGCTGACTGAAAAAAATTAGTAAAGTTCGTAAACTCACTTCAGTTGGCTTCGTTTGGCTTTCCATTGACGCAAACAAGTTTTGAACGGCTCCTGGACATATCGGTTCGGTTAATTCGTATGCCGAAAATGCTTCGCATGCCGATGCAAATTTCTTGCAAAATTTCAATTCTCAAGGCGAAATTTGATAAGGGAGGGCATTCGTATGTCGAAGTTCCATTGTATCTCTCTGCGTTTCGGTTTGTAGCCTGTTGTTCCCTTGTTCAAAATTCAGATTTTCCTTGCATGGAAACTCTTCAATGTGTCTTACATCAAACTACGACTGTGATTCCTGCCTACACTAAACAAAAGTATTTCTCTACTTTCTTCAACAACAAAGAATCTGCTACAATAGGTTGAATGGTTCACGTGTATAAAACGCCGATTGGTTCTGCACTATTATTTTTAAGAATCCTTCCGCATCTGGACCAGTTGACGACCCAGATCTAGGTCATATATCCACTTTTAGAATAAATGAAGCAGTAACCATATACCTCTCCTGGGCACTTTTCAGAAACTGAGAGCTTTTCTTTTTTTTTATCCGTACATGCACTAACATACTGTGAGCTTCCATTCCCCCCCCCCCCCAACCTCAAGCAATTGTGTAAATGCTCTTAGCTCAGAAATAGTATGTTCTCAAAGTCAAAAAAATAAAATAAAATACAATATTCCCTGCTGTCAGTAGCACATGCTGTAAAATGCGTGATCAGAATGGACTCAGTGTATCCTCTTGATAAATGATTATATAAGGAAACATTTCTGCATTTCTGTAAAGTCAGATTTATTTAAAGAAAGCATAATTTCTTGTTATTAGCCGAAAGTTGTGGAAAAACATGTGCAAAGTGGTGTGATTTAGAGTCGAATTAATGCTAACGAACAATTTTGGCGGAAATAAAAGATGCACACCTCAAAGGAGTAACTTGTTGCCTGAAACAAACCTGAGAATAAGTCCAGGTTTGCATGAAAAATAAATGACAGGAGCCTTTCCGTGTAAGCTGTTAAGCCGGATGCATGCTTGAGTGTCCACTCTGAATAATCGAAAAGCAACAATTTCCTGCTAGCATAATATAACGTGACCCCTGACCGCCTCAACAGCACCAATCTATAAATGTTGTCCTCAAATTCATTTCTCATCTCGCCCGCCAGTGAGCGAGAGATCCCAAACAGAGAGGGATTAGAGATGTTTGCTTGTAGAGGACATGCTGAAAATGTTATGTGTACACTCCATGCACCAAGCCTGCTGTAGGATTATTACTCATTAATAAAATATGTGCATCCTACTGAAAAGTAGAAATTGCCCTCTCGCTGATGCTGTCCGTAGCAACTTATCAAACGGCCATGCTGGATAGATAGTGCCATGTAGCTTTATCCATTAGTGTGTGTGTCGAGAGTGAGAGACGTGCTGTTCCCTAAGCAAATCAAGCATGAAGCCTCTCTTCCCCCAGCCCTGTTCGGACACCGGCCTACGTCACCGCGGTCAAAGACAAGATGCCGATTGACTGCTTTCAACAGGGGAATGCTGGCGAAAAATAACTACAGAACAAGTCCTGTCAGGCACACACACACAATCCCAACACACACAATCCCAAGCAAGCACACACGCTCAAAGCCATACACAAAGGACTATAGGGTGCTCTGCCTTTAAAGAGAGCATGTCTGCCACTGGAAGATTAAACTCTAACAAGTTTCTTTCTTTCTTTTTTCCTCCCGACCTTGAAAAACTGCGCTACTGGAAAAAGGGTTTTATTTGTAGAACGGCAAGAAAGCACTTGTATGAGCCTTGTAGCTGTATTTATTTGGAAGCTGCATATGATATGTTGTGCATGTGCCATGTGATTTGGACCATTTGGTATTTATCACATATAAAAACATTACATGGCCCTTCAGTACGCGCGCACACACACACACACACAAAAACATATACTGCTGAAGTGGCTCAGGACAGAAGGTACTGCTGTCATCTCTGACGTGGGTTGTTTTAGTTGACGTGTGCCAGTATATGTGTCTGTGTGCATGTGAGTGTGTACTGTTTTTGATTCTAATTAAGTTGACAGGATGTTTTAAAAAAGTGGCAAGCTGTGTATAGAGCAAATCCAAATTATGATGCAAATAAAAATATAAATGAATAAGGAGAGAAAAGGAAAAGGGGCAAAAAGGAAAGGGAAAAAAAAAACAAGCTAATGGAAATTGGAAGAGAAAGATAAGAGGGGGAAAAAAGGAAAAGGGGAAAAAGCATGAAATGGGGAAGAAGAGGAAGGTGAAGGAAAAGTGGAGGGAAGTGGGAAAGGGAAAGGAAAGAAAAGTAATGGGAAAGGGAAAAGAAACAAGAAAGGGAAGGATGTGAAGGTGTAGGGGGAGTAGGAAAGGAAAAGGAAAAGGAAAAGGAAAAGGAAAAGGAAAAGGAAAAGGAAAAGGAAAAGGAAAAGGAAAAGGAAAGGAATATGATGTGAAGAGGTTGGAAAGGAAAAGAAGAGAAGAGAATGATACAGAAGAGGAAAGCGGAAATAAAACAAAAGATGAAAAAGAATGGAAGCAATCAGAAGAGAAGTGGAAAGAGAAGAGAAGAGAAGAGAAGAGAAGAGAAGAGAAGAGAAGAGAAGAGAAGAGAAGAGAAGAGAAGAGAAGAGAAGAGAAGAGAAGAGAAGAGAAGAGAAGAGGGGAAAAAGGAAAGAATGAGAAAGGGAAGAATGTGAAGGTGCAGGGAGAGTAGGAAAGGAAAGGAAAGGAAAGGAAAATATAAAAGGGTATGTGAGGAGGTTGGAAAGGAAAAGAAGAGAAGAGAATGATAAAGGGAAAGAAAATGAAAGATGAAAAAGAATGGAAGTAATCAGTGGAAAGAGAAGAGTGGAAATCAGTGAGAAGGGAAGGGAAGGGAAGGGAAGGGAAGGGAAGGGAAGGGAAGGGAAGGGAAGGGAAGGGAAGGGAAGGGAAGGGAAGGGAAGAGAAGAGAAGAGAAGAGAAGAGAAGAGAAGAGAAGAGAAGAGAAGAGAAGAGAAGAGAAGAGAAGAGAAGAGAAGAGAAGAGAAGAGAAGAGAAGAGAAGAGAAGGGGGAAAATGCATGAAACAGTGAAAAAGAGGAAAGGAAAGCAATGAGAAAGGGAAGAATGTGAAGGTGCAGGGGGAGTAGGAAAGGAAAGGAAAGGAAAGGAAAGGAAAGGAAAGGAAAGGAAAGGAAAGGAAAGGAAAGGAAAGGAAAGGGAAAGACAAGAGGAAATAGAATGAAAAATGAATAAGAATGGAAGCAATCGGAGGAGAAGTGGAAAGAGAAGAGAAGAGAAGAGAAGAGAAGAGAAGAGAAGAGAAGAGAAGAGAAGAGAAGAGAAGAGAAGAGAAGAGAAGAGAAGAGAAGAGAAGAGAAGACGATGGGAAGACTGGGGTGTGTGGGCTGTGTAACTAACTAAAAATGCATGAAACAGTGAAAAAGAGGAAAGGAAAGCATTGAGAAAGGGAAGAATGTGAAGGTGCAGGGGGAGTAGGAAAGGAAAGGAAAGGAAAGGAAAGGAAAGGAAAGGAAAGGGAAAGACAAGAGGAAATAGAATGAAAAATGAATAAGAATGGAAGCAATCGGAGGAGAAGTGGAAAGAGAAGAGAAGAGAAGAGAAGAGAAGAGAAGAGAAGAGAAGAGAAGAGAAGAGAAGAGAAGAGAAGAGAAGAGAAGAGAAGAGAAGAGAAGAGAAGAGAAGAGAAGAGAAGACTGGGGTGTGTGGGCTGTGTAACACAGGCCTGCGTACATTTGCTAGTTGCTACTTTTCTTCAGCTCCTCTCACTTCTTGCATGAGTGGGAGTCTGAGGCCCAATTGTCACAGTATACATAGCTGCTGATGGAACACCTTGTCATAATATTCTCTCATCTCTCCCCCTCCCTCATGCTTGTTTCACGTGTTCCTGTAGCTGCAGCAGTTCCCCTGAGACAGGTTTCCCCAGCATCGACGTAAGAGAAGGCTCTCTACCCACGCTGCAGAATCAGGAACATCTCATTTCCATCCACCCTCATATACTCCCTCGCTCGCACGAGGCTGAACGCCTTCCTTTCTTGTCTCCCCTTTATTAACCACTATTTCTCTCTTGCCAGCTCTCTTCCCATCCTCTCGCTCTCTCTTTCTCTTTCTCATTCTCTCTCATCATCCTCCTCCTCCTCTCCCCCGAGCTGAAAGCAGGGAGAACCTGCGTGGGTGGCAGCGTCTCTCCCTGTCACTGAAGCCTTAGGCCCACATTGACAAATGAGGCATCGGGGCTTCTCTGCCGAGCGTGGGTGTGAGTGGGGTTTCTGAATCTCTGCAAACACAGCAACCCTGGCTGCTAGTTAAGTGATACACACAGAAGATGGAAGAAGACTTTGGGTGGGTGTGAAGACAGGAAAAAGACTTATGGTCCGTCTATCTTCGGTAAAGAAGATAAATGCAATGCCAATGATGAATACACAAACAGCAGCTCCGTCCTTACTGCTTTGCTTTTAATCAAGACCTCAGCAGCCTCAAACTAGCAGAATTATCTAAAGCTATCAATCTTGCAGCCTAGTGATTTGTTTAGCACGGAAAGGATATAACGAAGGGAAACGCAATCGATACGAAATATTTAATAATTAGGGCCATTCCCAATACGGTTTGCTGCAAAAATTACAGATTTGTCGAAAAGATGACATTTAAATTGGCATTGTAGCTTCATTAAGACACCAAAGTATAAGAGAAGATGGCAAGTAAAACTTTTTAATGAGAGGAAGGAAAAAAAAAAAAAGAAAGAAAGGAAGGAAAAGAAATAGAACTCACGGGTATTCCTCTGCAAGCTGCTGCGCAAAGCCGAACGCCACAGGATCACGATCCACAGCCACCAAGGTCACACCTGGCACAGACCTCAGGATGGCCTTGCTGTGACCTCCACCACCGAACGTCATATCTAAGACGACCTGTTTCCAGGAAATGAAAATCATCAGTGAAATGTAATGTGGAGTATTGATAGGGCCAACTCTATGATCATCAATCAGTGACTTAAACTTCTGTGATAAAAACTGAACAATGGTTTATTTTGACTTACTGAGAGTGATGCAGCAGGGCTTTATTCCTTTAGTCTGTCTAGCCCTCTTACCTACTCATCTGTGCACAAACAGATCAGCTTCCAAAGCTATCCTGCTAATATCGCCATCAGCATCATCTCATTTGCAATCTGTGTAGGCTACTAACCAGACTAATCACACAGGAATAATGATAATACAGCCGACAGAATAACGAAGACATCAAAAAGGTTGATATCAACATATTTATTGTGTTTCTTTAACAGGAAGTAGAATGCAAATCATCATTGCAGTTCAATGACATTCATTTATCTTTTTTAGAAATCACTTTATTGTGGTGTGCTGGTCTGCTTTGAATGCATATGAATGTAATGACTAAGACTTTCAACATGAACATACACTATATCACCGGAAGTTCTCTAACCCTAACCTCTATCCATAACAACCATGTGACCCGTCCTGCACTGTGTATTCTGACACCTTTCTATCAGAACCAGCATTAACTTCTTCAGCAATTTGAGCAACAGTAGACTGTCTGTTGGATCGGATCACACGGGCCAGCCTTCGCTCCCCATGTGCATCATTGAGCCTTGGCCGCCCATGACCATGTTGCCAGTTCACCACTGTTCCTTCCTTGGACTACTTTTGATAGATACTGACCACTGCAGACCGGGAACACCCCACAAGAGCTGCAGTTTTGGAGATGCTCCGATCCAGTCGTCTAGCCATCACAATTTGGCCCTTAACAAACTCTCTCAAATCCTTACGCTTGCCCATTTGTCCTGCTTCTAACACATCAACTTTGAGGACAAAATGTTCACTTGCTGCCTAATATATCTCACCCACTAACAGGTGCCATGAAGAGGAGATCATCAGTGTTATTCACTTCACCTGGCAGTGCTCATAATTATTATGCCTGATCGGTGTATATTTTGGAACATGGCTATGAGGATTTTTGGGCATTCCCTCAGAATAGCTTTGATGAAATCAGATACTGATGGAAGACAACATTTACATTACATTTCTGGCATTTGGCAGACACCCTTATCCAGAGTGACTTACAATTCATCTAACTTTCTAATACATCTGAGCAATTGAGGGTTAAGGGCCATACTCAGGGGCCCAGCAGTGGCAGTTTGGTGGACCTGGGATTCGAACACACAACCTTTCAATCAGTTTTCTAACACCTTAACCACTAAGCTACCACAAGTAAACCTGGTGTGCAGTTAGTATTTTAATTTATCCCAAACAAATGGGGCAGAGGTGGTTGGGGCTCTGGGTTGTTGATCGTAGGATCGGGATTCAGGATCAGGCCCCAGCACAGCTAAGCTCCACTGTTGGGCAAATGAGCAAGGCGATTAACCCTCCTTGCTCCAGGGGCACTGTATCCTGGCTGCCCCTGTGCTCTGACCACAACTTCCTCAGCTGGGATATGTTAAGAAAAGCATTCCACTGTGCTGTGATGTATGTGTTGCGATAATAAAAGCTTCTTGCCTTCAGTTCTTCTTCTTCTTCAAATGTGTTGAATGGGGTTGAGGCCAGGGCTCTGAGCAGGCCACTGATGTTCTTCCATCCTTGCTTGAAGTTCACTTTGTGCACAGGGACACTGACATGCTAGGTTTGGACCCAGACTCATGAGTGGTCAAGCATCTACATAATTTGGCCATATAGTATAGAAAGATGAGATGTTTGATTATGCTTCTGAGGCTTGTCACAACTTTGGTAACAGAAGCTTGAAGAAAGTTCCGTTGAGGATGTCAGTGTCAGTATCAGCTGACACTCTCAGTATCAGTATCATATCCATAAAGTAGAATTGGTGCATTAAAATAATAAGCTATATATGAAATCTTGAGGTTGTCTGATGTGCAGTATAGATTGCATTATGCAGCAATAATAATGCTGTCTCATTCCTCCAGGTGCCTTCTCCTACTTTACAGCTTGTCTTACTGACAAATACTCGCGTATCTCTCCAACACACTTTGTTGCCTATTAACTAGCCATATTTCAGGCACCGAGAATAGATTGAGAGGTATCACAGACAAAGGCATGTCATTAGTGAGGAAGCAATCCGAGTGTTTAGTGTCTTTAATAGCTATTGGCTTTTATTGATCGCTGTGTTGATTTTGAATTTGATTTAGTCAGTTCCATTCTGGTAAAGTGGACATAACCCCACTGGTTAACTTCTGTGCGAGTAATCATGCTCAAAGAAAGTGAAATGAGGACTGAATTGAAATACTGAAAATATATGAAATGTCTGTAGTACTGAATATCATTTAGCAATTTGTTGAAATATCGGCAAAGTTCTTCTTCAGAGATGTGTCTCGCTCTGATCTCTCAACTGATCTGAAATGTGAAGATGACTAGCTCGGTGCTGTGGACACCAGTGTGAAAAGCTCACTCTAAAAGGTTACAAACTGCATTTGTGCATTTACCCATTTTATCGCTTTTTCTCTAGCACTCAAACACTCCAGACACGCTGTCCTCTTTTCTCCTCCGAAAAAGTCAATGTATGAGTCATGGTCTCTCCTGCTGAAAAAGCTTCGGTGGGTTTTAAGAGATACTCCTGTATGCGTTTGCACTACCCGTAAGCCTCATACCGCATAGACGCTCCGAGCAAATATAATGACACTGAAAAGTTAAATCCCTGCAGAGGAACAAATATTTACAATAGGCTCGGTTGCTCTCCAGACTCCTGATGTCTCACTTGGCTAAACCTGGACTGAGAGCTGATTACTGAGGCGCTTATCGGTTAGTGAGGTGTCTGTAACCGAAGCCTTTAACTGAGGTCCTGGTCAGGTTGTCCGGATCTCATCAGGTAGTGACCGACACGTTGGGGATAATCTACGGGAACAAATTGTCCCAAATGCACTGCCATCATGCCGATTTTGCATCATGTTTTGCATAACTTGGCAACAGTGGCTCCAAGAGAGCCCTGTCCCAAGCTCAAATCATAACAATTGTCTTGAGTGATCCAAATACAGATGGACGCCACTTAGCGCAAGTGAACGTGGGTCAAACGTGTCTTGGAGACACGCTGTAATCAGATTAATCAAACCGTTTTCGGAGATGGTCGTGCATTGGTCGCATAACATCTGGAGTGAGAACACTAATGTGTCCTGATGAAATGCCAGGAATCAGGGTAGAGTAGCCACAAACCTTCCCAAAATTAAAGCTTCACTCAAGCAACATAAGAATGTATCCTGATTAAAACTACTCTAACAAATACGAGTTATTTAAGAACAAACAAATAACGAATAAATCTAATGTGTAGTAGTTAATCACTCTAAGGACGTGCCTTCTGCCTACTATTAATATTTGAGAAAGAGTTAATTAATGAATAGCTGGATTAATTGCTAGGAGAGGGAAAAGGGAGGGGGGAAAAAAGTCAATCAAGTGCCACTACAATTAAATTTTGTTCCTGTTGATGGCCTACGTTGTTATGTGTTTGGTATGCAGTATTGGGAACTGCAAAGGTTAAAGTAAATGTCAGCTTTAGCCTTTATTGTCACATGTGTCAGTCTGGGAAAACCCATTGGATGTCGCTGTGGCTGAATTCTGGCAAACACCCAATAAAGACATAAGAACTGATTCTGTCTGAAACATAACAATATGGTTAAAACTATATGGACAACATATGTGCTTGCTGAACATCCCCTAGGGTTAGGGTTAGGGTAAGGAGAGTCCTCCTTTGCTCATATAATCACCTCTACACTTCGGAGAAGGTTTTCCACTAGATGCTGGAGCGTAGCTGTGGGGATTTGTGTTAATTCAGCTACAAGAGTATAAGTGAGATCAGGCACTGATGTTTTATGAGGAGGTCTGGGGTGTAGTCAGTGTTCTAGGACATCCCAAAGGTGTTCAGTGGGGTTGAGTCAGAGTCAGGGATCTGTGCAGGACACTCGAATCCTTCCAGATCAACCTTAACATACCATGTCTTCATGAAGCTCACTTTGTGCAGACTTTAGATGGTTAGGACAACTTGGTCCTAAACTCTGTGTTATTTTTTTTGTTTTATGTAGTTCTGTGTTGTTTTATGTAGCACCATTGTCCTAGAAAAAAACATTGTCTCATTTCACTTTGTACTGCTTCAGCTATATATGTTTGAAATGACAGTTGACTCTTAAGTTAACAGGGAAAATGTAATACTACAGCATACAAGGACATTTAATACAGTTGTGCTCTTTGTGGAAGACACTTTGGGGAAGAACCCATAATAGTATATGTCATATTATTGCACTGGATCCACTTGCACACATTGGGCGAAAGGCAGGGGTACACCCTGGACAGGTCGCCAGTCCATCACAGTGCCACACATATAGTCAGACAACCAAACGCACTCACGCTCACTCCTATGGGCAATTTAGAATTACCAATCAACCTAATGTACTGTGGGCGGAAACCGGAGTACCTTGAGTGAACCCACGCAGGCACGGGGAGAACATGCAAACTCCACACAGAAAGGCCCCTGCCTGTTCGAGCCCAGGATTCAAACCCAGATCCTTCTAACTGTGAGGCAACAGTGCTAACCGTCTAGAATGACAATAAAGTTCCCACTTTATAGCTTTCTGCCATGCTGGGTAAGGAGCTAGTTAAATAATCATGTCGGAAAAAAAACAATTGCTTAAAGATGTCTAAAACTAAATATGTGAGATTTCCATACATGAATCCCACACTCTGGTCAAGTTGTTGGATAGATAAATCTACTCAATGCTCTTGCATCGAGGTCTAAATCAATCCTTTAAATGTTCATTTTTAGTTCAAATTAGTTTCACTTAAAATTCAATCTTCATGAGAGTCCACCAAGCTTCATATCTGACCACCTTGACCAGCACAACAATGCTAATCAAAGCATACATTTGAATTCAATTCAATTTTATTGTCAAAAAGCAGCTTTACAGAAATATAGATGTGAATTTGAGTCCCTAGTGAAAAAGCCCGATGCAACAATATGAAGGAAAAACTGCCTGAGAAGTCGTGAGAAAGAAACCTCAAAAGGAACCAGACTCCAAAGTCTGTATATACCAGTACAGTCAAAAAGTCAAAAAGGTACCGAGTGTGTTGAAATGTGTTCATGTTCAGTATGAGTACATTGTGAGCAAGAGTCCTGGGATGAGCACAAGACATTATTCATGATTACAGCAGCAGTTCGTAAAAGATATAAGATCTTATCCACTAAAGTGTGACTGTGAGATCATCCACAACTCCTCCTATATATATATTTATATTTTCTCTCTGACTTCCTGCAGACTTGGACCATAACGAATATCCAAATAATGGCTTTGGTATTTGAAAACAAGTGGTTACGTAGGTATTCAAATACCTGCACACACCCCTAGTAATAACTGGATCACTGCATTCAGGACCCATGAACACAACTGGTGGAAATCCATCTATCCAGCAGATCATAGACGCTGATATTTTGTCGGTTAAATAGATTTAATACCAGATCAGACTTGAGTTTGTGTTTACTTTGTCCGTCTAAAATCGGCTTCTGATAAGATCAGATCAGAATTTGTCAATATTCAGAGCTCCAATATCAGTATTATATCATAAGCAGAGAAATGACACCCTTCAGTCCACCCAATCAAATAGCACTTCCCCCTTTTAGAGTAAAAGAACCTAGAAAAGGTTCTAATCATCTTCTTCTGAGATGTGAACTACACCCCCCCCCCCCCGTATCAAACACCTGCTAAGATAGCCATCTCCTGCTCTTTATGGATTCAGACGTTTAATCCATTAATACATTCTAATAACTGCTAACTTCCCTTGTAGCAGCGATTCCATTCAGCAGGGCTGCTGTTCAGAGAAAACAATCAAGAACTACAAAGCTATCTTTGAGCTCGCTCGTAATCATACGGTGATTAATTTCTGAAACGGGTAAAATCCTTCCAGGCAGCCCGGCACGGACCCAGAGTTCCACTCCAAAGACGGCGTAATTAGTCGCTTCTAATGGATACATGTCCTTACATTGTTGTGTACACACTGCAGGGACGTTGTAAAAGAGGCATGACTTCTAATTTAATTGCACTCAAAAAAAATTTTCCGGGGGAAGATGTGAACCGAGCCGTGTGTGTACGAATTTGTCTGCATCTCTGTGTGTATGTGTGAGCTGCTCGTGCTTTCATTTGCAGCTGTTAAACAAACATCTGAGGAAGTTAAATTCTTGGCACTCGAAAACCAGAGGATACGGCTCTGATAGATGTTCCTCATTTCGTTTCCTTGATCCCTGCTCCACTTTTCTCTCGTCTCCCGAATGAACTAACTTTCAGAGCCGGATGATGCAGTAAACATGCCCGCTGTTCATTATGCTTCCCTACGTGAGGTCAGACTGCCCTTACAGCGCAGTGTCCATAGCAACCATGAAGCTGTCACACCCTTCGCCTCGCTTCGTTATGACCACATCAGAACATTTTTATGAACAGCTTTTTTTCTTTTTTTTTGACTTTTAAACAAAACACTTGGAGTTTTAATGAAGACTCTCAAAGTGGTCACTCAAACAACAACAGTGCTCAACATTCTATATTATATTTCTTTAAAACTGCTGCCCAGCAATGGAACGGCAGCTCGTTCGGGTTGTTTCCAGTGTTCCCAGTAGGAGATGGTGATATTGTATTGAAGAATTTTTTTTTTTTGAATGATACACAATATGTATCATGATATCCAGGTTGCTAATGAACTCCCAGTAATTCAATAGTGCTGCATTAAAAAGTACCTGTTTATGATGTCTACAAAAATACAATTCTTTTATTTTTAATATTTATTAAAACGTATATTTATAAAGAAATATATACAATGATTTAATGTTGAAATGTTTTCATTTTATTTTATTTTATTTATCACAATATTGATATTATATCATCATATCACCCAGCCATAATTCCCAGGATTGGCTCCGGATCTAAATGAATTAATGAATGAATGGATGAATAGACAGACGTACAAAGTGATGAATGATCATTTCTGATGCTTTGCCAACAGGAAATTACAATCAATCTCTAAACATCTATAAAAGACTGGATGGATTAAAAATATAACTGGCACATCGTAGGCCGGTCTAAGATTTTAGAAAAGATTTCCTAGTAGTTTTCCTCTGCCTGCTTTTTGATAACACAATTTCTGCCTGTGCCGTCTGTGCTTGAATGCCACAATCTTATTGTCCAATTGATGACTCAGTTAAGGGCTGTTGATTCAAGTGTCATTACACATAAGAAATACATCAAAATAAACGTCTTTGCACCATGGAAGAGATGACGCACATTCAGGTTTAGGGATGTTTTCATCTTTTC
This sequence comes from Hemibagrus wyckioides, assembly GCF_019097595.1. Lineage (NCBI taxonomy): Eukaryota > Metazoa > Chordata > Actinopteri > Siluriformes > Bagridae > Hemibagrus > Hemibagrus wyckioides. Next base: position 6,509,231 of record NC_080736.1, on the reverse strand, counting down.
GCTTTAGACACCAACAATGTGACTTTGGCTTCTTCCACCATCTTCCACACTGCTACAGTTAAAGTTTTTTCTTTTAGCAACTAGATGTTAAGAAGCATGGAGATCGATAGTGACGTCGGTGGAGAAGTGTGTGCGCATGTGTGTGTGTGGTGTTTGTGCATGTGTGTGTGCAAGCTGGTTGAGGAGGTGATCGATGGCAGGCTGAGTCTCCCTCTCGTGTCTGAGACTCAGGCAGCAGATGGGGAGGGAGAGTGGGCCAGCATGATGAGTCACAACCAGTGCCATCAGCACGCCTGACGCTCCATTCAATACCACAGAAGAATATGAATATAAGATAAAAGGGATAAATAAGAAAACCATAATACAAAACAGGGCTAACTACATGCTTGGTTGAAATCCTCGATTCTCACAGTCGTGTTTATTTTTACACACTTAGCAGACGCTTTTATCCAAATCGACTTACAATTGAGCTGAGCCGATCAAGGTTAAGGGTCTGGCTCAGGGATCCATCAGTGGCAGCTCCAGGATCTGAACCGCTAACCTTCCGATCAATATCCCAGAGCATTAATTGCTGAACCACTACTGCTCAGACTAGTTTGTCTAGGTTCACATTACAAGCTGCTTTGCATTTTTTTTGCTTAGATTGTAAATATCTTTGATAGGTTACATTTATAACTGCAGGTGATCCCTTCCCATCCTATATTCTTGGGAAATTCAAACATTGGTCCCTTTCAGTCCCTTCCAGTTTTGCTTGATCATCAAATAGCTAGTGAATCACTGCTGTGCCGCCTTGCTGACCCTGGATGATGATGATGGATGATGGTGATGCGCATGTGTGTTGGGAAAAAGCCAACAAAAGCCAACAAAAGCCAAAAGATCTGACAGTTGTCATTTATGTCATATGGCCACTTAACAGAAATGTATCCCATCTTGGACAACATATAAACGTAGCTCAGGTGGGATTCAGAAAAGGTCAGATTTTCATGTACATACAATCCTTAATACAAAAGACATTTTAATGCAGGAAATCAGATTTGTACCTGAATTTTCCAGACCACCAAAGTAAAGGGGAAACATTTTCATCTGCTGGTTACAATGATAATCCCAGACAAATCCTACAGACGTTTGACCAACTGTTTCTGAAACACTGTGCTAAAGATAATCTCGGACGGACGAACAGACTGCAAGATGAAGAGACCCTTAGGAAATAGATTGTTTTTCTTTCTACTTTTTTAATGAAGATATCTGGGGTGGCTGGTATCAATCAAAACGTCTTTCACGTACGTAAATCTCACCACCCAAAGTCTTTGTGATGTCCATCTGATCTAGGATGAAACTGACCAGAAGCTGGACACAGAGGCGTTTACATTTCTGGCATTTGGCAGACGCCCTTATACAATTTGAACTCATTTTATACAACTGAGCAATTGAGGGTTAAGGGCCTTGCTCAAGGGCTTAGCAGTGGTGGACCTGGGATTCAAACTTACAACCTTCCGAACAGTAATCCAACACCATCACCACAAAGCTAACACATCCCTTTAGGGTCAGTCTGTGGAGTTCAGTTCTTGCAATGGTCGGAAACACGAAAAAGGTTTCTCATCGACTCTGTAGTGCTTCTGGTTTTGGTGAGGTTTTTTTTGTTAGTTTATAGTGGGTCTGCATTCTATTAATATCCGACCAGCTTCAACCCATCATCTCCATTGTGAAGGAGTGCACAGTAAAATGAAGGAGGGCTGGGAACCTGAGAGACAGCATAAATTCTACCCATGGCTCTCCAACCGAGTTCAATTACAGCTTGAGGTCTAAAATGTCACTGGGGCACATTTGAAAAGATCTGCTTACACTTGCATCACCTGGGCAAGCCATACCTGAGCTTCTCAGCATGACTAGGCACTCTTCCATGTACCAATGTTCCACTGGAGTAACCTGGAGGCCAGGGGCAAATCCCTTCACCCCTGTGTCTGTGTAATATTCTGCAAATAGCTCTTTTATTTTAGCCTCTAAATGCTACAATAGTAAGAAGGGCACAGCATTTTCCATTCAAACCAGCAAGTCTAAAGAAAGAAGTATGATGATTAAAGAGAAATGAGATTCTGCAGTGCGGTATCAAACTGAAATACCCTCTAACACAACCTTGAGATGTCTGAAACAGTTTGTACCTTTTTTCAACCCATGGTGACACGAAAGGCAACATCACAGCATCAAACGCAACAACCTGTGCCTGCCTCAACATTACTGAACAGACCCAAAATAGCAACTCGGTTTCATGGGAGCACCTTTTGAAGTAAGGATGGGATCGACTTACTTTATAAAACCAGCTCCCCATAGTGTTTCTCTCTTCTTCTTTTTTTTTTTTTGCACTAAACATTAAAAAAATGAACACTTCCTGTAGCAACCTAAGGCGGCATTGTTAAAAACTCATTCTGGCCCTTTAAGAAACCTCCTTTCTCTACTGGCAGAGATGGACGTAACAACTCCCTGAAGGATTTGGCTATAATGGGCTTGGCATTTGCAATGGTGATTTACACTGAAGTCGAAGTGAGTCATCTGCATTGATATTTCATGCTGAGCGGCATTGGGAGCTGCGCTTCCTGGGTCCTCCAGGACCAATGCGGCGCAGAGAAAGCAGGGAAAAGGTGAGCAAGAGGCGGGAGGAGAAAAATTCCACCAGAAAACTGGGATGCCTCCGGTCTTAGGACAGGAGATGTCTCGTTGTGTATGCCGTCGAGAGATGTAGTATAATTCAATTTTAAGGCAAAAATCATTGGCGTTCAGTTGTGACTTAGGCATTTTAACGCTCGTGGTTCAGATGAGGAACTGTGGCCTCTTTGGTTTGTAGTTACTGCCTTTACCAGCAGAGGGAACAGGAGAGTCAGGAGTGGCTCTCATTCACCAGGCGGCATGAACACTAGACATGAAAAAGCCTCCATGTACCAACTTGACCTCTTCGGTGCTCTACAGCTTAGAACAAAATGGCAAAACCTAAACAAAAAGAAAGCCATGCCAAAAAAAAAAAAAATCAATGTCCCTTGATACTGTAGCTCATGATAAGGTAGAATCCTTCATTGGTGTTGAAGCCAATTACAAGACCTTTTGATAGACAGAGAGAGAGACTGAGACGGAGAGAGAGAAAAGGAGAGGGAGGATGAGAGGGAGGATGAGAGGGAGATGTTTTAATCCGCTCGTCTCTCATTTGCACACAGCGATAAGCGAAGGAGGTAGGGAACATGAGAGACAGTACTTCTACCTGTGGCTCTCCTGTCCAGTTCAGTTACAGTGTGGGGGTCTAAAATGTCAATGGGGGACTTTAGAAAATATCTCCTTACACTAACTAACGCACCATTAAGGAAAGAGATTGCCTGGAACAAGATCGCTTTTCCTCGTTACTCGGTTGCCATGGCACAAAGTGGACAGGAGTGGAAAGGGTGCCTCGTTCCTTTTTTTCTTCCATCCTCATTAGGAGTTCAGCACATTATTCAGTTTACGCGTAATTGTGTAGCTGTGTCAATAGTGCGCGGGAAGCCTGTTTTGCAAACTGGTGGTAAAAGAGCGTTCGTTTATATTCAGAGGGTGATGGTTGCAGATTTACGGTTGCATAGTCGCTCAGAGTCTGGCATTTACAGGGAAGCGTGCTTCACCATGAAGAAGCGTTAAAAGAGAAAGGGGTTCTCAATGCAAACAGCAAGATGGCTTGCCTTGGTACTTCATGCCAAAGATAACGCTTGTAAACGTCTCAAGTAAAACAACTAGTAGAGCAAGATATTTCTTGCCAAAAACAAAACTGCTGGGAAATAAGGAGTGCCTGGTGACAGATATATACATCATGTGTGATGAAAGTCAAAGAAGCGTATCGATGCTCATCTCCATTCGTCTACTGTTTACATCTCCAGTGAGTGTGATGGAAACGTTTCTTAGGAAGTACATAACACCGCTGTACCTTCAGGTACGAGGCAGAGTCGCGTTTAGCTAGTGAAAGTGCGCGTTATTTGATTTGAGGTTTGGTGATTGCGCCTTGTTGTAAACAGCTGTCCTCAATCAATTTCTAAATAAATGAAACAACTAAGGAATACAAAGCGACAGCGCGTGCTGTCATAGAAAAATAATGAATGACAGGGTGGTTTGATGCGGCGCCGTCTGTTACCGCTCGGATATTTTCCTAAGTGTTTTAAACCTCAGCAATTCGTCAATGCATGTTTTTTTTTTTAGTTATTAATTGCCTTACATTTAACGATGTGAAACATCTCTAAAACAAACTTGTATCTGATAACGCTTACATATATAACAGCTATAGACCATTACATTCTATCACTTAACTTCTCTTGCAGTTTTTTTTTTATTTTTGGTCAAGGCACAAAGACCTCCGTTATAATCTGACAAGGTGACACTGGAACCCTGACACTGGAGACTCCTTTCATAAATGACTCCTTAGAGAAATCATCCCAATTTTATTAAATCACAGGGTTTTATTCAGTCTTTTGGGTCCATATGTAAGCTGTTGCTATAGAAGTGGATCGGGTTGGGAATGAGGAGATGGGAGGCAAACTTAACGGATTCATTTTTTGAAAATTTATTACTTTTTCAATTATTACTCATTCTCTCTCGCTCTCATTCTCTCTCTCTCTTTCTCTCATTCCCTCAAAGGCACAGACAGACACATACAACTAAACTCTCTCTAATAAAAACACCTTAAGACGTCTTCTCTCCATCCACAGCTGACGCTCAGCCACGCCAGTGCCACAAGCACGTTAGCAGAAAACCCTGAAGTCCGAAATAACGTCCGAGGCACGCTGTCCTGGAAAATGTCTTCTGACTGATCAGAATTAAGAATTCAACAGTACTGTGGTGTAAAGTAAAATTGAACATCATGGAAAAGAGCATTCACACTGGCCCAAGTGCATTTTATTCACAACCTAAAAACCTTCTGTATATTTAATGATTTATTTACTTTTTATTAGTTCATTTTATTGAATGATTCATAAAAAAAACAAACAAAAAAAAAAACATTACCTCTTCAATGCAATTGCTGTACAAGTCCCAGCAGAATCCAAGATGGCCTCCAGAAAGAGGCTTGACAGATGAAATATTTGACTGATGAATGTTAACTAGGTGGATGTACGCAATCGCGACGATGTTCAATCACACAAAAGCCTGACCCAAAAACCTTTAATGCTAGCAATTGGATGGTTGCCAAACGTAGCACTCTGTAAACATAGAGTCAAAGAGAGAGAGAAAGAGTGAAGGCTAGACAGCCAAAAAGGTGTTTTGCCTGCCAAAATACAGGAAAAGCTTCTGGCAATTGCTTTGCCAAGTTGTAATAGTGTTGTTGACTGTAACCACTGATGTAGGCCGCCAAGGAGCATGTGCTCTCTTGCCCTTGACCGTTTGTTTGGATGGGATCTGAGAAGTTCTACAGACGAACACCAGTGAGGTTAATATTCACTCCTGAAAGACTGAACCGTGGCACCATTACTACATGCGTAACGGATTTGTTGAAAAATCCTTACAAGAAAGAAAAAAAACGGCTTTACCGTCGTGAAGCTTTTTTAGTCAAGCAGCTCAGTCTTTTGTGTGATAACGGGGTGACAAAACGCACCGCATTCCTCAGTTATGGACGTGTGAGTCACTATGTAGAGGGCTAAAACCCTCGCAGCGAACACTAAGCCTGTGGAGAGCGTGGCTCGGGTGCTCCAGACAAAACAACACCTTCACGTGCTGAAGACTGGCAGCAGAGATGCTTGTGCTTGAAGAACATCTCACTGTGGGTGTGAATGAAGACTGACTTGTGACTTTACGTGTGGCATGCAAATGAATGTCAGTATGCATATACGTACGTGTGTGTGTGTTCGTGTGTGTGCATGCTCGCTCCAAGTCAAGCAGGAAGAAAACAGGGGGTCATTTGACTCTAAAACTTAACAAGGCTATAAAAAAATCGTAAGCGGCACCTGTGACGGTCATCACTTCCAGGTGCGGCCCTGAGTTTCTGCGGTGTGAATGTGTGCTGCCTGCTACACACGCGGTCCTATAACTTTCCATCCATTGGAGTCCATCCAGTCTGAGTGTCAGATCACCTCGCACTCACGAAGCCGCTGTTAGACACAGTTGGACGTCTTGACAGATACTGTACTGGGTACACTCTGTGAAAGAGCAGCATTTTTTTTTTTTTTTTGCCATAACTAAGAAGTTTCTAGGAGCATGTAAGCCATTCGGGGGGGGGGGGGGGGGAGTCGATCGAAATAGAAGGCTGAGATCAGGATTATGAATCAGTTCAGAGACAAATGTACAGTGGACAATTCGGTGCAAAAGTCTGCAAGACAGAAAGGAAATTAAATAAATAAATAAATAAAATAAAATAAAATAAAATAAAATAAAATAAAATAAAATAAAATAAAATAAAATAAAATAAAATAAAATAAAATAAAATAATTATAGATTTAGTTATTTTAAAAAAATATGTGGCTGTATTCAAAGACAGTATATAACATCTGGAAGAATTCTAACAAACAGAAAAAGAAAAGATTTGCTGCAGAATCTGTTAACGTGCAAACAGATATATCAGTATAAACCCTACTGTATTACAGTATTACCCTACTGTATTACACCCTACTATAACAGAGAAGCAAAGGAGGGTCATTTAAGTTACTAGAGAATATCTGTATCAATTCAAACATCATTTTTTATTGCGGTAACTTACACACTACGGGAACATCTGTGAACACACGAAATGTCTCGGTGCTATAAATAACTATTCTTTGTCCTTATTTTTGTCATAATGGTAAACGTTTCCATTGTCCATGTATACACATTATATAAAAACCTCAGACTGGAGCTGTAATTATCTTTCATTCAAACAGAGCCAAGTAGAGTCCATGAATGTGTTTGTTGTCTGCTTTAGACTGTATTCATCTTTTCCTGGCAGCTTCAGGGCCATAAATGAGTGATGTGGTACACAGAAGCTGGTCTGATTCCACTTGGCACAACCCAAATGATCAGCAGCAAGAAGAAATGAATAAATGGTAGTTTGTTTATTTTTTTTATTTTTATTTTTTTCTTCCTCCAGGGAACTCTAACACTGTGCTCTTGGCTTTCGCAGGCCACGTCTTATTCAAACTTATATGGGAAAGAATATTCTAGTAACTCTCAGGTATAGAGAGAGAGAGAGAGAGAGAGAGAGAGAGAGAGCACAGCACAGGGGTTTTACTTTGTCAGAAAATCAAAACTAACCCAGGAGCAGCCTAGCAATTTCTCCTCAGCAAGTGTAGATAGAAAGTTTCTGGTACAAGCTGCGTGTATTGTTTAGTTTTGGTTTGGACATCAGACAGAGAGGATTCCAGAAGGCCAGAAAGACATAACTTAAAAACGAAAATAAATTGGCACTATTGACCGTCTTGTTTTCACAGGTGGTTAACTGCCTCGTCAGGGCTGTAAATTCTTTTTAAGGGCCTGTGATCACTCATACGCTGATAAACTGGAGGCTGCTGCCTAATGTTGAGACAGGGGGATGGAGGACGGGTTGAAGAATAGCCCTGTCCTTAGAGACAGAGAGGAAGTAGAGGAGGAGGAGGAGGAGGAGGAGGAGGAGTAGAAGAAAAAGGAGGAGGTAAGGAAAGGCTGAGGAAGGGATTTATGTTGGGGTTGGCGCCCCCGCGCATGTCACCAGGTGTTAGCAATGACATCTACAGCGCGTATCCACCTCCGTCCTAAGTCAGGGCCTGTCAGAGAGGACTGGCTCACCTACACACGTTCTCTATAGACGAGAGAGCATAGTCAGGATTGAGAGTGTGTGTGTGTGTGTGTCAGGGTGCGTGTCTACAAAGGATAGAGATCTCATTTGGACTTCAAGTGCGAGTGCATGTTTAAGGAAGAGAGACCTCATTTGTAAAAGTGTGTGTGCGTGAGAGGCCCGAGAACGCCAGCATGTGAGCATGCGTGTACGTCTTAGAGTCGACACTAATTAACATAATACGCTCTTGTAACTTTCCTTCAGGGGCAAAAATTTCTCTGCAACACGCAGGTTGTTACACGTGCACCGTCACGACGACCCGGAACCCGGCTAAAAGCTTAGTATAATTATAGAGTCATGCTTTTTAAAAAAATAAAATTGATCCTTGACACAAAATAGAGCACACAATACGAGTCTGTGTTTGCTAAAGCGGCAAACCTTTGCCTTCTAGCCTGCACCATTAGAAAGGTTATGCATTATGTTGAGAAATATGAGCAAACAAATTAGTTCTTTTGGTTATTCAGGGGGTTGCGGGAAAGCGGGGACTGGATGGCATTTGGTTGCATTCTTTGAGCGTTCTAGGCTTAAACACCTTTGTTCCGGGGCACAACTGCGATGTTAAAAGAGGGGGGGGGGGTCAAAGCGGTGGCATTCAGGACGTCGACACGTCAGTCATGTCAACCGGGATTGAAACCCGCAATCCTCTTATGCACGGAGTCATAGTATTCCCAGAGCAATGCGGTGAAAGGAAAAACATCTAAACATACCTGCAGACAATAACCATGATAATACAGCCAGACGTAAAACATAAAGCAATGATCTGAGGATCCGAGCACAAACACACACCTTCCTGAGGCCATCAGAGTGACACTGGGTAATGCTGAATAGTTTTAAAGCAGCTGTGCAGTTGTGGACCTGTCTGGCAGCGATGAATGACGGCTGATAATGAGATGTTTTGATATGAAGGTGAAGTGAAAGAAACTCATATCCCCATCCCATGAATTATAACTCCACCGCTCTCACTTTCTCCCTCTCCAGAGTAGGAACTCACGAATAACTTCTTCTAAGCACCCATAATGAGCATGGCATGCCAGTACCATCCTTTGTCATCATCTTCATCAAAAATGAGGCAAGAACGTGGAGCAGTGCCTGAATAGATAATACCCTGCATTTAAATGTTATTCCCTGCAGCCACAATTTCTCGCTGCGTTTAACCATGTAGTCGTGTTTTTGCTAGGGAGCGTATGCGCCTTCTGCGGTTTGAAAAGGAAGAAAGGATCCGTACCGTGGAACGAAGAAGAACGCATGTTTAGGAAGACAAACAGCCGACCCACGATGACGACGCGCGTCAAATCTGAAATGTAAAGAAATGTATTTTCTGAAATACTAATAATACTTTTCTGAAAAATAATTCTTGAACTAATTCCTTATTTTCCCTAAAAAGATTTAGATTGTTTTGGAGATTTTTCCTGACTTCTCATGCCATTTTGTTTGTTTCTTCGGATCAGAAATCGAAACTTTATTTAATTTTATTCGTATCGGTATCAGTAGCTATTATAATAGTAGTTTACAGCATATTAGGGGGTGTGCCATTCTGATATTGTAGAAAATGTCACTATCGAATATATCTCAGGATTGGTGTCGGATTAGACGTAAGACGCAAAACAAATTTTTTTTTTTAATTAAAAAATAATTATAATTGTTTTAGATAACAGATCACAATGTGAATGAGTTATTAATTATGTTAAATATAGCAAGTAAAGTTGCAATTTTCCAATAACAGCACAATCTAAAGTGTTTTATTCCTCTTATACCCCAGCAAATCGCAAACACTAAACGGATACATGTCACATTTTTACCTGTGCATAGTTATTGCGGAAAATCCACTCTCACCAAAAAATAAAATAAAATAAAAATAAAAAATAAAAAAATACCAGCTTGTCATATTGGGGGGGGGCATTTTCCTGTACCAGAAAACTTAGACCTTTAAACTCTTAATGTTACAAAACAATAGAAAAATATCAACATACAAGCTTTACCATATCAACACGCTTTTACGAGGTAAGCTGTTACTATAGCAACAATGACGCATTAATATGAACAGTTTTAGAATTTAAACATAACACACTATAGATAGATAGATAGATAGATAGATAGATAGATAGATAGATAGATAGATAGATAGATAGATAGATAGATAGATAGATAGATAGATAGATAGATAGATAGATAGATATTATAACCATTGTGGATGTATGTGCTATAGACTAACACACACACACTGGATTAGGATCAGGGTTTGGTAACAGTTCTTTAACAAAAATGAAAAAACTGAAGTTCCCGAAAGCAGAAAGCAAGTCGTTGTGAGATCACAAGCTGTTATTTGTGTCCAGGGGCCAAACTGACAGTACTCTGGCAAAGGAACAAAACTGACAGTACTCTGGCTGTATCTGAGGGACGGAGTACTCTCTACCCTGTCAATAACAGTTAAACAAGCCAATCGCAGGCATCTGTGAGCTCGTGTATGCAGAAGACGACAGATGTCCTTTCCTGCATGAGTGTTACATTGCCCTGTGAAGCACCATGAGCAGCAGTTTCAACACTATACTGATAATAATACCCTGTGACGCTGAAATCACAGATTCCTGTGACAGATTGTTTACTGTCTTTTATGAGCTTTCAGACCAATCTCTAAGGTTTATGATACATTTCCTGTGGGGTTTTTAATTAACCGGCTTTGTTATCTCAAATAATAATTTCCAGGCAATAAATGTGTATTACTGCGCTTAATTCGAATGCGACATCATTTCTATAGTAACAGCTTACATGGGGATTTGCATCACTAGCGTCTTCCAATATACTACGTACTGCAGCTGATATTGACAAGCGATGCTTTCATCCTGATACCGGATACTCTCCGTAACGTTTCAAAGCAAGTCTTGCCCATGCCACGTATCCTACTTTAATGCAAACAAACAAAAGAAAAAGGGTCAAATCTGATCTAACACAATCTATTCAGCAGGACACGGTCGACTGCTGGCTCCTTTCAAAGGCTATGCAGGAGCAAGTAGTGCCACGCTATCGCCTGCAGTAAACAATGCGTTCTATATTTAAACTCTAATGATGGGAGAGAGGGTGTTTTAAAGCCTTGAACTACATACAGAAATTTAAAGGGGGGAAGAAAGAAAGAGAGGGGAAAAAAAACAAAAAAAACATGGATGTCCCCTGCTGAAGGGAATTTCATGTCAGTAGATGTGGACAAAGAAGTGGCTACTGATTAGGCCATTAGGATGTGACAAAGAGCCGAGCTAAATGAAGACATGCCTGTTTCAGAGTGATGATGGGTAGAGAGAGAAAGAGAGAGAGAGAGAGAGAGAGAAAGAGAGAAGGGGGACAGAAACCCCAAGCAGAAGTCACGATGAGAAGTTGCTTCCGGTCGCTTAATAACAGAACATAAAAGAAAGAGACATAGATGAATAGATAACGAAGGATGGATAGAAAGCATGTGGGGGTGTAGAGGAGAAGAGGTTTGTCTGAAGCAGGCCTTGGGCACCATGCTTTAACGCTATAGAATTAGCAACTCATGGAGGATTTTATACAGAAAAACCCACTGAACGAGGGAAAGGCACTGGACAGCAAAGCAACCTATTTACTGAGCTGGCCAGAAGCACATATATAAACAACACACTCACACGCCTTAGAGTTCCCCTAAAAACAAACACTGCATCACGCCTATGAGAATTTTCAGTTAACCAGGTCAGCTGGAAGTTACTACCTATAGTCCTGTCCAGATAACCCTAAACCTAACCTTGAGCACCTTTCTCTGCTTTAGCTTTATGAAGAAGAGCAAACATTGGCGCAGCGATGAGTGTTTGGTCAACGGCAGATCCGTTGTGGATAAAGGATGGGCGGCTGAGCCAGACAGTTTTCGACAAGGCTCTTTGTCTCGGAGGTAAGCAGTATCCCCTGGTATCGCTTTACGGGGCTGCACAACACCCGCGTAGGAAGGAGGAGGCTGGGGATAGACGACTCAAACTGTCACACTATGTCAACCTGTCATTCCCACCCTGAACCCAGACACCCCAGTAGACAAGACACCAACAAATAGGCATATCTACACACTTCTGAAGCTTTACTAGCTCTTGACAGCCAAATCAATTACAGGGATAGCACTAATGTCAGATAATTATGTTGTGTAATGGCAAGACGGAGCCATGTGACGCATTTTTAACGACCGACAACCTTTATGTTTATTTCATTAATGTCACGTCAGCCCATATAAATAAATTATGGCAAGCACCTCTACCATGACATGCTGGCATCCTCTAAAGACAGTAGCAAACCATGTAAAACAAGCGTTAGACTGTTTCTTTGCCCAATACACAAGGCTGCACTCTTGACATTGACAGGCGAACAATAGGGGCAGGAGGGAAATCATTAGCATACTAAACATATTTAGCTATTGTGTTCCTTCTCCGTAGGAGATATTGCTTACTGCTTGGTGAGGAATTGTTGAAACAGGGCAAGAGATGTGGGACATTTTTACTTTCACAACTTAGTGTTTATCTAGATCTTGCATTGGAAACGGTCATTTACATCATCCACCAGTAACACAGGGGAGGGGGAAAAATACGCTATAATATCAATATTTTTGTAAATGACACACAATATTGCAAGCATTGTCGGTAGTATACTTTTACTGACTATTACACTGACTGATAACAGCTTGGGTTCTCACAACAACTTCCTTTTTGTGGTGCCAGAGTATTATTTGTCTCCAGGGGCCATGGGAACAAAACTGACAGTACTCTGGCTGTATCTGAGGGATGGAGTACTCTCTCTGCCCTGTCAATCACAGTGCCACGAGCCAATCACGGGCTTCTGTGAGCTTGTGTATGCAGAAGAGGACAGATTGTATGGGATCTCATCTTAATTTGTCAATGTTGATATATATGACCGTTCTTTTTACATTCATTTACAAATGCATACAATTTTTCGCTCCGATGGGTTTTTCAGTAACAGTTGACTGGCAACCCTCTTTAAATCTGTAATGGTCGCCAAGAACCTCCAGAAAAACAAGCCGAAGAATGCTTTACGATTCTAGTTTCAACTTTTTGGAACATGTCTCTAAAGCTTTAAAGGGATACACAAATCATAGTTGGTCCTACTATGAAAATCATTATGGTTCTGTGTAGAAACATAACAAACAACACTAGAACCATACATTGCACTGATTATTATGAACAATTTTCAAAAGCATGTTTATATACAACAAAAACATTCCAGAACTAGGAACAAACCTAGCAGCAAAGCTGTATAGAATTGCTCTTTGTATTCCCTCTTTGTAAGATCATCTGCCAAAACACACAAGCATTAAACGCCAATGAACCTGAATATATTTCAAAGTTGCTAGGTAATCTTCACAAGACTATACGTGTTCCACGTGACCATGTATTATAGTAACCTGCAGAACTAACAGCACAATGCTATTCAGTGTGCGAGTGTGTGTGGCTGGCTTCTCTTTGCCATCACACCTGTATCTCTTCTACGTTCTCCCATTCAGCGCACAATAACACGGTGTGTTAACCTACAGGGGACAGCGGAAAGCCTGCTGCCTGCAGCCACAGGCAAATATCTGCCATTCACCTGGGAGTGTTTGCACTGAAATCATCAGAGTTCAAGCACACCATGACACTAATACAATGTCAACAGTTGACCTGGCTGCTCCACAATACCCTGCGAGCTCCTGTTGTTGAGAGACAGCCTGTGCAAAGCCAATGCTGGGTGGATCTGGAGGTAGTGGCTTAACTGAAAATGAGATTTGGAGTGGACCAGGATTGGTGAAATGTATTTTTATTTTGTGCTCTAACATGTCTGAGCCCTACACCGTCAGTCACCAAGATGGTCTTCACACTTCCTGTCAGCTAAGGTCACTTCCAGTCATGTTTACGTGATATACTTGATTCTCTGCATTAACAGACAATAGCATCTTTACACTGTTGCCAACTCTTTTCAGGGGAAAGTAGCTACTGTATACTCAAAATGTCACTAGAAGTCACCAGATGACATCACAGATTAATTGCTTATTCATTCAATTGTCATTACAAACTGCATATTAAAACATAATACTTGAAGATTTGCTGAAGACAATTCAGTGATTGTTTATGAGGACAATGGTGATGTGTGTTGGTGATTGGGAACAATGATGATTAGTGATTTATGGTTTGTACCAATGGTGATCAGTGGTTGGTCATTAGGAAACACCGGTGATCTGTGATTGGTCATTAGGGACAATAGTGATCAGTGAGTGGTCATTAGGAACAATGGTGATCAGTGATTGGTTATTAGGAACAATGGTGGTCAGTGATTGGTCATTAGGAACAATGTGATCAGTGATTGGTCATTGGGAACAATGGTGATCAGTGATTGGTCATTAGGAACACTGGCGATCAGTGATTAGTCATTGGGAACAATGGTGATCAGTGAGTGGTCATTAGGAACAACGGTGGTCAGTGGTTGGTCATTAGGAAACACCGGTGATCTGTGATTGGTCATTAGGAACAATAGTGATCAGTGATTGGTCATTAGGAACAATGGTAATCAGTGATTGGTCATTAGCAACACTGGCGAACAGTGGTTGGCCATTAGGAAACACCGGTGATCTGTGATTGGTCATTAGAAACACCGGTGATCAGTGAGTGGTCATTAGGAACACCAGTGATCAGTGATTGGTCATTAGGAACACTGGTGCTCAGTGAGTGGTCATTAGAAACAATGGTGACCAGTGATTAGCTGTTGGGAAAAATTGTAATGAGTGATTGGTCATTAAGAAGAATGGTGATCAGTGATTGGTGATTAAGAACAATGGTGATCAGTAATTGGTCATTAGGAACAATGGTGATCAGTGATTGGTCAGAAAACAGGCTCATACACATGCAACTCAGTCCAATTTTACACACTGGTGGTGAGTGAGCTGAACCTGTGTTCTTAACTTGTATATCCAACACCAGTGGCATGAGCTGGGCAGCTGCTAAAAGAGTCTAAATCATCATTAAGCTTGCAACACTGTATCCTTAAAGGTTCTGTGGACAGGCTGTGAGTTCAATTCACAGGTCCAGCAAGATGCCACTGCTGGCCCCTGATCAAGGCCCTTAACCCTCAATTGCTCAGTTGGATAAAATGAGATAATAAAGTAAGTCGCTTTGGATAAGGGCATCTGCCAGACGCCGTAAATGTAAATGTAAGAGGACTCTTGCAGGGGGCATGCAATTTTTAACCTATGAAGATCATGGGACACAGGCACATTGATTATCATGGGATTTTATTTTCATACATCTTCATTAACTATTTTATCTTGGTCAGGGTCACCATAATTTAAATTTGTTGATATTTTGGGAAATGGAACCAACTACGTTCATTAGAAGAGATTGTGGTCGGAAACAAACAGATTTAAGCGTAATAAGGGACGGGATTGGTGGAACATTTTGTGGGAAAAGGCGGGATTAGTCGGAATGGCTTTGGGAGTGGGCAGGACGGATTTTCCAGCTGGATTATCTTTTTATTTCCTGTGAAGTAAAGGATTAACCAGAAAACACAGTTTAGTGCATACAAGTGATCTAATTCTTTACAAAAATCACTCCTAAAAACTCTAAAAGTACAAAGTAGACATTTTGTGATTAGTAATAAATTATTTACACTCAGTGAAAGAGTTTCTCAAGGGAAAGCACCCTTAGATTTCATAAAAGATTGTTCTATTTGGAACAGTCCTTGCTTAGTGGATGGAGAAAGGAATATTTTTTTTTAATTACATTCATCCAGAGACTTTCTGAAGGAAACGAACTTAACCCTTAACGTCTACAAACTAAACAACTTCAATAGTGTACCTCCATAGCTATAGTTTTCCTTGGACATGCTTGAATAATCTAGTACATATATATTTTTTCAGATTAGCTCTTTTAAGGGAATCCTTACCAACAGAGCTTTTCAATTTCCCATAAAACAGAACTGCTTCAGAGCCATTTTCTAAGAGTACAATTTAGCTACACAGATTTAGTGAACAATAAAAAACCTGAATTTAAAAAAATATACAGTTTATTTATTGTAAAATCCAACTGGAGCAGAGTGGGATTGAGAATGAAACTGCTGCTGCAGTACAGCCAGTTAGATGGAGTTTATCATCCCACCCCTAGAGAGCACTCTAAAAACAAATGAAACAGATGTGTGGAAAACAATATGTGAAATCGTTTCATTTAATAATTATAAGAACATCAGGTCATTTCTAGATAGCTGGAAGTGACCTTTTTTTTGCTCACTGCTACTAAACCCAGTTCTGCATCACTCTTCCGTCCCATACAGGCCTTAGATAGATATCTCAGGGAAAATTTTTTCCCTCTACTGCTGATCCGAAGATCTTGTCATCAGTGGGATTTGGGAGTCTCTTTTCCTTAAGTGCTCCATGACAATAGACTTGTACAGCACCTTTAGAAATGAAACAGATCTGATGTTTCACCTGCTCTTCAGCCTGTGTCCTGACACCAAGGCCGCGTCTTTGTAGCGTCAGCTAGCAGAGCTCTTTGATACCCAACACCAAAAGTAACTAAATTGGGAAAAGGTGAAGCCTGAAACCATGTTTAAGCCATGTTTATCATGAGACAATATCCCTAAGTGAGAATTATATACATGGAGAGTGGGAATAACACACCAGATAAGAACTAATGGATTTAAAACGATTTGAAATTTTATACTTGCGTTTTTCTAGTATTCTTCTGGTCTGCGCTATTAACCTAAGGGCGATAAAAATATTACCTCAAACCAGAGCCATGTGATATGACAATATATTGATATTGGAGCATGATATGACACTTTTGTAAGAACCATGAACATAAACAGCTGTATAGGTGTTTCCTTCCAATAATTTCCTTCCATTAATTCCATTTTTCGGTCAATTTTTTTTTTTATTAAAGAATAAAAGTCCATCTTAACACAGCTCTGCTGTTATTAATACGCTGTTATTACGATGCATATGATTTTGGTTGTAAATGACTTATCACCATATTTTTGGCACCCCCTACCTGAACCCCACCTCGATAGCGATCAAATTTCAAAAGTATCACGTTTTCTTTCGGGTCTGTTGAAAAACGCCGATCTAATCAAACCTACCACCATGACGCCATTTCCAAGTAAAGGAAGGCAAAGGCCTTTCGTATCTTTGTCTCCCTTTTGTTCCCAACCTCACTTTAAGTCCACTATGTGTAACCCAGTACAGCTTGGGGTAATGCATCCAATCCACCACCTGTATAAGAGCTAGAGCAGAAGATAGAGCTACACCCCAACGTAACTCTACAAGCCATCGCTCGCCCATTATATATCACCAGCAGTCTGTGTGTGGTATGTAGTTGAGCTAGAAGATTCACTGATACAGTCTACGCAGGTCCTCGTCTCAGGCGCTCGCTGAATTTTCTAGTAGACGTGAATATATGCTTTTATGTAATAAGTGAATACATTTTGAACGTCATGTGACTAATACTTTTGACTAATGATGTCTTTACAATGCTTCTTTAAAAGATGCCATTCTTTTAATCACAGTGTTACTTAAACCTAATAGATAGATAGATAGATAGATAGATAGATAGATAGATAGATAGATAGATAGATAGATAGACAAACAGATATACTTTTTAGTCAGTAACAAGATACAACATGCACACACAAAAATATAAAAAAGTAAAAAATGCAAAATAAAATAATTATCTATCTATAACAAATTTTTCTTTCATTTCTTTTATATTTAAAATTTACATTTTTTACACTTTTTCTTCTATCTTCCTAGTCTATTTTTGTGCGTGCATGCATTTATATATATATATATATATATATATATATATATATATATATATATATATATATATGCACAAAAATATATATATAATTTAACATATTTATAAATATATAATATAATTTATTTATTTATTTATTTATTTAAATACACACATTAAATTAGTTAAATTAGGTGTAGTATTTAATAATAATATTTACATCAGTATACATATAAGAGAATCACTTAAAAGCTCAAATCTGATTGGTTGAAATACACCACATTATGACCAGTAAGAATTGATGCATTATTTTAATATAAAGACTCAGACACTAGTTACAGCTCTAGCATGAACAACAGCTTATTATTAACGCTCGTGTTCTAATATGTTATTGTTTCTACTGTAGCAGTTCATACAACTGGACTTCACATAATTTAAGATTAATAATAACTCATTTTTGTGTGAGTGTTGTGTAAAAATAAAAACTGTATAATCTTTGATGAGGTGTGTGTTTTTTCAGGGATGTTTATTTTACATTTGAAGAAGGAGTCTCGGTCGTAAGCGCTTTAGTTTCTCAGCATGGAAAAAGCTGCAAGACAGAGGAGTTTAGACTTCTGGGTTTTTAAGAGAGAGAGAGAGAGAGAGAGAGAGAGAGAGAGTGGTGAGGGAAAGACTTTATTACAGCTATAACATAAGTGAAAACAAGAACTAACTTGTCTTGCAGACATTCCACAACATTAAGTCCAACTATAAACCATTAAAATGAGCAACGTGTTGTTGAATTTGTTGACAACTCTCTGTGGTGTAAGAGGAATAACACTTTACTGTTATAGACAAAAAATAACAGTATATGCATAAATAACGCACTATATTCATATAACAGCATGCTTTACTGTGTGTTATCCTTCACTGAAGCACAGATAGTCTGTGTTCACGTGAACGGCAGACACTGTGCATCATAAATAGCTAAACAAATGCTATTTAAGAAAGAAAAACTAACAGCTGCTGATATGGTTGAGCTTCCTATAAGGAAGCATTCATGGAAGAAGTCTCCAGTGTAAGCGCTGTGTAAAGGACAATAAGTTTTCCGCCTCTGGAAAGTCTTCATGACAGATTCCCGGTTAAATGGCATTTCTGTTGTCTGAATACGTGTTGACACAAATTGAACTCCCTATATAAACATCAAAAGCTGAAACAGAGAGACCGAAGAGGAAACAGACAATTACTGCTGCTAGAATGTTCATGACAACAGGAACTAACTTGTCTCGAGGAGACTGTGGTTTAAGAGAAATAAAAGTCTTGTGTAATGACCCTGAAGCACCTTTATTAAGCTAAACGTGGTGCGCCATTAAACAGAGTCCAGCACAGCTTCGTAAAATGTCTCAAGGACAAAGAGCATAGTAACGTACATGTACATAGCCATGGTGTCTGTGCATGTTTTAGCTGATCTGGAAATGAACACGAGCTACGAATATTCCTGTTTGGTCCTTCAGCTGGAAGTAGAATGTACAAACGAATTAAATGTTACTCCTGCATGCCCATTCAGGTTATCACGACAAGACAAGGTATTAGCCGGTGTAATAAAAC
Organism: Hemibagrus wyckioides; assembly: GCF_019097595.1. NCBI lineage: Eukaryota > Metazoa > Chordata > Actinopteri > Siluriformes > Bagridae > Hemibagrus > Hemibagrus wyckioides. Next base: position 6,490,109 of record NC_080736.1, on the reverse strand, counting down.
CCTGCAAGCAATGAGCCCAGAATCACAAGGAAACGCTCTTTGCCTTTTATTTGTAGCGGTCCATCATAAAAAAAGTCTTTGCCTCAGGCTCTGAGTCACTGCTCCATCCCTGACTCGATTCCCCCCTTCTTTCAGATACCCATAACCGCCCAAGACACCTGCTTCACATTGGCGGAATAAACCGTCATACATTATAATTCCTGTCACATAAAGCCGCAATGGCCGCCCATAACAAGTAAATCCATCCGTAATGGAATCAACAAGAGTTTGTCACTTAGTCGGAGAATAAGCGAGCGTGAGCCAGGGTCCCAAAAAGGCCAACAATACCCACATTTCTGTGCCTCCGACATTCATGTACAACAAACAAAGCAGTGGGGTTCGTATTTAAGAGTTCTCAATCGGGTGCTCGAGGCCAACTGTGGCACTTTAATTAAACCGGAGGCAGTTTCCAATTAGTCAGCCCAGGCCACGGATGGTCAAGAAAGCTCTGAGTCAGGAAGCTGAGTCATAAAGCAAAAAAAAAAAAAAACTTATTTTCTCTTGCTTTCTCACTCTCACCGTCTTCACTCCAATTTCTCTCTGAACAGATCGGCCCATGAAGAGGGAGAGAAAGAGACCAGAAAAACAAACGATGGAAACAGGGATCCCTGGCATTCCTGTAACAGATCAATGCTGACAATAAAGGGAGAAGAGCGGCAAATGTCCTGAAAGACAAATGCTGACCTGTTGGAAAGCCAGATCCAGCCTGATTTGGCAGATTTGTATATTATTCAAGCTTGGTTAAAAAAAAAAATTGTTTTTTGGTCAAATAAGACAAAAAAAAAAGACAAAATAAAATCTTAAATGTGTTTTTATTTTTCTCCCTCATGGAAGCATTCGATAGCTTTGACCACAACGTGAAGGAAGAAAAAAACAACAACATTATACATCACTGCTCTTCGACTGCCCTGACCCATACACCCACCGACCCAAAGATAACAACATTCCGCCCATGATAAACCCGGCAGATGAGCATCTCCTGGTGAGCCTTCAGCACAAATCTTCTGCAATAAATTATGAAGCATGATAATTCAAATAACAACATGCCTGCGGTTTTTGAGCTTTTGTACAAACCCCAATCAAGGCCATCACTCTATCCAACTCGATGAGTCATTGCCTGATCCAGCTGTCCATAGGGCATACATCTGATTAGCAAGCCCACGCTCACGCGGTAGGCGCAAATGTAAATATTGTTATAAACCCTCCGTAATAACGTCGTTCCCGTCTTGGTGAGTCTTCGCTTGATTTATCCGAGACCCTTGCTTTTAGAAATACTTGGTAATGGAGAGCGCACGCTCAAGTAACTGTTAATAAAGCCGCACATCAGATGCACTTTCCCAGAAACCGTTATTCAACTCCTTTTCCGTGCTGAGGAGTCACTCGCATCATTAGCGTAATTATCCTTCACATCATTGCACATTGAGCTTGCATCAAAGGAGTGTGTTTTGCTTCACATTCAGACTAGCAGGCATACACAGAGCATCATATAACAAGAAATGGTTAAAAGGTTACTGAAAAAAAAGTGGATGTCTCTATTTCTAGTACTAGAAGCTAACGGTCCAGAAGTGGACTACTGGAGATATTTGTCCTGTACATGGGAGGTGATGAGTCAGGTGATTGCAAGTTGCTAATCATAGCCAGGAGTCCAGGAGAGTATAACTGGTTCTGCTCTGTGTGTGAGAATGATGATATTTCTGTGTGGGATGTATAAAGAACATGGCAGTTAAGGCTCTCCTCCAAGCATGTTCAGCTGCCCTCTGATGTTGCATGAGCAGAAATCGAGTTGTCTCGAAGAACATTAAAAGTCTGAAAGAAATGATGAGTAATCCCTGATCCTACAGATTTGGGATCTGGCAAAGAATATGCGAGACTCAGCCAGGAGGTAGAAATTTGGGATGGAAAAGTGGTGATAAAGGCCTCGCCAAAAAAAAACAAAAAACATAACAAGGGTTATTATATGTAGTGGTCATTTGGACCATGCAGGATTGAAATGTTCCATATTGAAGAGCACATTTACTGAGATGAAATAGGAAATCTGCCTTAGAAGTGGGTCATGTAGCTTTGCGCCAAATTAATCTAATGAACTTTGAGAATCTCAGCACCTTGGAGACAAAAGGTTGGATAATGACCTTTTTCGGAGGAAGTTGAATTTAATTTCATATTAGGGTGGAATGGTACAGCATGCCACAACATTGCCAAGCGGTTCCCAGGTCCCAGGTTCGATCCTGAGCTCGGGTTGCTGTGCATGTGGATTTCTGAATGTTTTTTCTGTGTATGTGTCTCAACCAGAGTGGATTGCCTTCTCTCACCCTCACCAGTATCAACGGTTTACTGACACATGAATGAATGAACGAATGAATGAATGAATATTCATCATAATTTTCATTCCCTTGTCAATAAGCAGCAAAAAAGCCTGTTAGCATGACTTCCAGTCCCAATCATCATCACCTGAATTATACTCTTCCCGTACAGAAAAAAAAAAAAAATCCAGCCTCACTGTTGCTATACAGACAGGGGGAAATAAACACAAAATAAATACATAAACAAAGAAAAAGGGCCACTCCTGTTAAATTTACGGCAAAGTTCGAAAGCTATTCAGAAACTACCTTTGCAAACAGGAGGTGCTGAAAGCTTTTCCCGGAGAAGTCAGAAATTGGAATGTTACCATGTGGAACGCTCGAGGGCTCCTGCTGAGCTCACGCTAGGAGGCAGTCCCCTCTGTGCCAGAACAGCCACCTGGTACGAGCGCAATACATTTGGCTAATGAACTCGTGGACTCTGTTTCATGCCGCACCTCCACCGCCGTTGACGATTTTCTATTCATGAGGGTAATGAGAAGTGGGGATCAGAGAGAGACTGTAAGAGAGAGAGAGAGAGAGAGAGAGAGAGAGAGAGAGCAGCGTTTGTGGCCACTGATAACCCCACACCAAACTCACAACCTTACGAGGCTTGAGCTTAATATCTGACAGTCAATCAGCTCCGCCGTCCCTCGCCGGAGTGTTTAATTACAGGGATCAATTATTAACCAGCCTCCTCTTTCAGCAGGACACAATCCTCCAAAATAACACAGCACCAGGCCAAAGGGGATGGAGCAGAAGCAGAAGCAGATGCCTCCGGGCCATGAGCGGGGCTCACGTCCCCGGGAGAGAAAGCTTTACACCACAGAGATCTATATAAATCGCCTTTGCCCCACAGGATAATGAAGATGAGGAAGTGTAATTCCCCAGTTCTGCGAACATTATCGCTAGAAAATATCTTGTGTACGGTCTTGAGTTAGACGATGGCCTGTTGACGTCATCGCCTGTTAAAAAATAACACCTGGCGTCGCTGTCACTGGGGCTTTCGTGCATGGCCTCGGTGTTCATAAATACTTTATGCACCGTGTATAAGATGCAACAGAGAATGTTCGACACCACCTGTTGTGGGGTGGGAGTCTAGCAATATAATGCTTGAGATATATTTCACATTTCACACTGATGTGGAAATAGATTTCAGATGTTTTCACATCCATATAACAATGCAGAATATAAAGTATGCAGGACGAAATAATGAAAGCAAAGAATCACATCCTGTAATTATTATAAATATCTGCAAGCAACAGTAGCAAAATATGTTAAACCAATTAGGTAAAAATGACTAAAACATGTACATTGAAATTTCATTCATTCTGGAGGCGAGTTCTTAAAGCGAAAATTCGTTTTGCGAAACGAATTTTCCCATAAGAAATCATGGAAATGTAGATAATCCGTTCCAGACACCCAAATATATTACTATTATTATATTACCAATTTCCAAGGGTCAAGGGTCCTCACAGGAAGTCGTGCCACCAAGCACAAGCTAAAAATAGAACAGACCACCCACGCCAGCAATCTGTCAACAAAATAACGCCCGAAAAATCACGTAGCCTTTGAACGCATGCTGAAGGCAAATGTTGATATCGTGGGTTGACGAAAATTCTAAACTCACTGCTGTTATAATAACCTCTGCTCTTCTGGGAAGACTTTGGTGTGCTGCTGTGGGGATTAGTGTTTGTTTAACTACAAGGTCATTAGTGAGATCAGGCTTTAATATCATGTGAGAAGACATAGTCAGCATTCCAGTTCATCCCAAAGGTCAAACCCCATCCAATTGGGGTTGAGGTCAGGGTTCTGTGCAGAACACTTGAGTTCTTCCACTCCATCCTTGACACACCGTATCATCATGGAGCTCGCTTTGTGCACAGGGGCATTGTCATCTCATGCTGGAACAGGTTTGAGCCTCTTAGGTCCAGTTTAGGGAAACCTTTGTCCTTATAGCCAGAGAGTCTACAAGCTAGAGTAAAACTGAAAGTGTGCTCGGAAAGTTAGCCAGATTTTTCCAATCCTAGAGAGTGATAATACTTGAATAAAAAATTATGATGATTTAACCAACTGGTAAAAATTAAACATGTCATATACCTTACAGCACTGTTGGTCAAAAGGTAAAGATTAATTTTATATAACCGCAGCTCTATATTAATTTACAGTGACTTGCATCAAGGATGTATGACAATCAAAGACAGATTGATAATAATAATAATAATAATAATAATAATAATAATAATCTAGTTTCCAATAATAAGAAAACATATTTAGGAAGGAGTTTGCAACAGCAAAAAATAAAGCTATAACATACCAATAAAACACGAGTTAAATAAACACCCAAAGAGCTTCACCAAAGCAGCTAAAATCTGAGAGAAGAGGAGTAGAAATCAGAAGTAGTAGTAGTAGAAGAAGAAGAAGAAGAAGAAGAAGAAGAAGAAGAAGAAGAGGAAAGGCAGGGAAAGGAAAAGTGAAGAAATATCTATATTATTTTAGCTAATCTTCTCAATACTGCAGTTAATTATCCTTAATTAATAAAGCAATCCAAACAACAAGACAAAAATGACTCATTTTGCAGTTTATACTTGTGTGAAACTTGAAATATCTGTTGATCTTATACTTTTACTAAATCCTACTTAAGACTTGGCTTCACAGTTATTATGCATGATAAACTTGCATCACAGATGAGGCCCAAAAAAAAAAAAACAACGAACACTTACAATTTAATGGTAATAAAACATTCATTTAAACACTACAGTCAGAAACAAGTGCAAGTGTCATACTAGTTTTCTCTGCGGCTTCAAATCCCGATCTTTAGCTAATTCAGTTTTTATGTTTAGCAATCCATTGCTGGAGCTTCTAATATATCATGGCAAGATATTTTCCTCGTTATTAAGTTATGCAGATGATGCCGGACGTTCTGTAAAACAACCCATTTGTATGTATAATGTCAAAGAAGAGCGAATTAATCTAAAAGAATATTTACCCTAATAGCATGTTAACAATTCAAGCAGGAGAGACTTATGTAAATGGATTCAGAGGCCATTCAGACACCGAGGCTGGAGGGTTAATGATCATGACCTTCATCCAGGCTGCATGTCACACTAGAACGACATTGCCCTTTAAGATTGATATAGCAGAATCTCCTTTCTCATATCCACCCTTTCACCATTCTAAGAAAAACTGACGTCAGATCAGTAATGCATGCCATCCATTGACAGCTCGTTAATCATCACTGCGCCTGGTAGCCAGCACCGGTGGCTGAGGGTTCCCTCACGCTTGTCCATGTACGTGCCCGCTGGACCACCTGCTTGAAACAAAACACTGGCACGGGGAAAGGGTCCCGGAGATTCCAACAGGAAAAGCAAATCTCTTTCCACCAGGGTGTGTCTCCGCCATGCGGGAATGCATGTGCATGAAAGTGAGGTCACTAAACGAGATGCGACCAGAAAGAAATGCCTCACCCGCCTTTAATCGTCCGTGGGCAGACTTTAGGGGGATGCCGGCAGTAAGGAATCCATCACAGCGGGAAAGTCTGAACGTGGGTGAACCTGCCAGGGTGAAAAACAGCTCTGTGGCTGAGATGTGAGACTACAAACGTAGGCACCCCATAAGTCTCAGGGAAGAAGCATCAGGAAGAGACGTTTGCCTGATAATGAAAAGGTGAGGTCAATAGCTAGTGAGTCAGTGCATCCACATATCCACAAATCGCAATGAGAGCGGACAGCAACGAGTCAGGAAAGTCATGTGAACTTTGATTTGCTCTATGTACTTACGCAAGCAAAGCTCTGATTAACATTCGGCAGAGGAATCATGACAGGAGTGGGGATTTAGCCTGGGATAACAGGACTTGCAGAATTTATAATGCTTTCTTAAACCAAGTCTAACATCAACCGCTTTAAAGCCGGTGAACTCCATGACTCAGGGATTCAAACGACTGCAGAAGCCTGTCAGCAAATATGCATTCATAACAGCCAACCTATTAAACGCCAGCAAGCCAGGATTGACTCAAATGTTCTATCCTGAGCTTGATGTATTGTCAGAGTAGAATTTTCTCTACTATATAGGTTACTACCAGGTTCCTTCCACCAACCAAAAACAAACCAACAGGTGGATTATATGCACTCAATTTTCTCTACGTGCGAGTCAGTCGGTGGATATGGATGTGTCGGTGCACCCAGTGTCCTGCTGATGCACTTTATCCCTGACCACAGTAAAGTAAGATGACTATGCTGATGACGCCGATGATATTGTAAGAATCCTTAGCCAGTGACCTCAAATGACGCAAAGACCACTGTGCACTAATAACTAAGAAAAATCTTCTGGAACTTGTGCATCCTGAAAACCTTTGGCACACTGGCTGCAGTGCCGCACAAGGCAGAGAGAAAATTACTGCCACTGTGTCACATCTGGTTTCATGACTCGGCCGAAACAGCAAGGAATGAAAAAACCTGAACCTGTGAACTTCCCCCATATGAATCTGTTCCGCTCAGTTAGGCTCCATCTGCACTTGGAGATTGGGCCAAAAAAGAAACAGGACAGAATGAAATGACATCGCAAATGAAATCTGCCTCACTACATTTTCATTTAGCGCAAATCTTTCACAAACAACGCTGCCGCTGAATGAGACACTTGCACTGGTACCGAGCTAATTCACAAACAGCAGGCGGCAAGATGGGCGTTGCGTCTCGCTACGGATGAGTTCAGTGTTCCTCAATCAGTGGATGGGGTTGTAGGTCTGTTGCAGGACGGAGAGCTTTTATTTTTTCTCTCTGATGTGGAACTCTCCCCCCTTCCTTGTCTTCGTCGCCTCCTCCTCCTCTTTGGCTTCCTCCCACACAACACCACTGTAATCAAACCGTCGGCCCGCTGCCTCGTACTGCCCATTATTCAATTAGCCAAATGCTACAAACGCATCCTGATGGCTAAGATAATTAGAGTAAAATGGTTATCCACACTGGCCAAGTGGATCTGCAATTCAAGGTGAATAGAATAATATCCAGTTGTGGCAAATGTAATCTTTCTCAGGCTAATTTGGCAGCTAATGAAGCTGCTGTAGTTTGGGTAATTTATGGGTGCAGGTTAAGTAACAGACGCCAGTCTGAGGACTAGCAGGTCTCTCTCTCTCTCTCTTTCTCTCTCTCTCTCTCTTTTTCTAGTCATAGAATTACTGACACAAAACCCACAGCCCAATCACCCTGTAATAGAACAAATAAGAGGAAAGGAGGAAAGGAAATCGGGGTTCACTAACAGACAGCTGGAGACTCCTAGGCTTCATTACACCTAGTCCCAGTTTCCACTTCTATGTTCTGTAATATGTCCATGTCAAGACTTTTCTCTGTGAAAATAAACACATATGGATTACAGCGAGGCCCAAGAACAGAATTCTCACAGTGCTTCCATTCACGTTTCCCAGCTGATATTCATTTTCTGTAGACATTCTGATAGGATTTCCCAACTTTTTTTAAATACCATACTTTTTAAAGCTCTGAATGTACCTGTATCCCATATCCCAGATCCCATAATGACACACTTTAGTAACTCTGCTGACTCAAAAGTTTCAGAGGCATGACGCCTGCGTTCAAGACAGCTCTATTTCTAGACAGAGGACGTACTTAAACAACACTTTTATATACTTTTTGTATATGTTTGCCTTTGACAAAACTTACCACCACTGATCAATGTAATGTCTAGGTAGCCCCTTTACTTTACTTCACTGGTTTGACACAGTATGCTACAAAGCTACAAGGTATCGCACCTATAGCTTGGTCACACTTAGCATTTACATGAATCTAACCAATGCTGTATATATTTGCACATTATATTCTCTCATATATGACACCTGTACCTTGGCACCTTGAGTGGTTAAGGCTCTGGGATGTTGATCGGAAGATCGGGGGTCAAGCCCCAGCACTGCCAAGATGCCGCCGTTGGGCCCTTGAGCAAGGCCCCCAACCACCTCCCCACCACCCATGCTCCAAAGGCACTCCATCATGGCTGACCTCTGTTCTCTGTCCCCAACCATCCAAGGATAGGATATGCGAAGAAAGAATTTCACTGCTCAGTAATATATATGTGACAAATAAAGGCTACTTTGCACCAAAGTGTAGACGGCACAATAAACTTTCTAGATCCAGTCATCTCACAATGTGTGTTTGGTGTGACCTCACCTGAGGACGATTATTTGGATTTGGGCGAGAAACTTTAAAAATCAAGATACCTTTTTATCTCCAATAGCAGTCCCTGAACACTGACTTCATAAGAAACAGCTCCGTTGGGTGAACTTAACAGAGAAAAGAGACTCCAAGCAACCAGCAAGAAATATATAACTTAAAAGATGAAAAATTTATCATTTGCCAAGTATTCCGATGGTGTGTCACTACTCGGTCAATAAAACAGGTCCCTCTTGTTGCAAGCTACTTGAATTAAAAAAAAAATGCTGAATCCTGCATCACATCCAAGATCCCTTCAAGTAAACAAGCACAGAGCTCTTACAGAAGTGTAAAACAGGAGGCATGCAACCCTTAATAGCCTTTCTACTCTCTCCATTCATGCCTCAATGTCTGAGGAGGAAGCAGATTAGAGCAATGTAATCTGTTTACACGCATTTGTGGAATCCCCTATTTCTGCAGGCGCAGTGTAGCGAGCTGATGGGTAAAAAGGAAGCGAATCCTCCACCTGTGCTGCTCTCCATGCACTGGATACCTGCGTGGGAGGCGCTCGACCGCTGAAAGCCTACATTTACCCACTTTGGCATAATTGCGGCGTTTACTCTCGGCCCGCCTAAGTGCTCCATTCATGCCGCTTCGCCTCGCCTGACGAGAGCCTCCGCGCAGGGGTTGATTGCTTTACAATAGCAGATCAAAATATTAGAGTGATTCCTCTCAGGGATCATAGAGTGTGTTTGACTAACACTATCATTAAGTTGTCCGTCAAGCAGCACACACACACACAGAAGGCTGAATGAATAGAAGAGTGGAAAAAAAAAGAGGCCCATTGTAATGGCAGTGAAAGTAATGATGGTCTGTTTATTCCAGATCATTAACTGCAGTGAGCTGTTGAAGAAATGATTCCCCTCTAAACTATCAATTACCCAAATTATTAAATTGCCTCAAACTGAATACAAGCGGTGGTTACGCATAAGCTTTATTGGTTACGCTTCGGCTTTACCTTCCGTATCTCAGTTAAATCCATTCTAAAACTGTGTTGATTTTACTAAAGCAGGTTGGTTAAACACATTACAGATACTTTGATACAAGAAGCATCAGGGACTTTACTTATTGGTTAAACTGTTAAACAGAGATTGCCTTGTCCTATTTTTTCCCTAAAGCAACTCCACATGGATGTTCCATCAAACTGACCTGGAAAGAAAAAAAACATGCTCTGTCTGGGCACATGAGGACGTCTCTGGAAATATAGGCTACTTTAAACCCAAAGCACAGAACTGAGAGCAGGTAAAATCACTCAGCCGCTTGGCCCGACAAGCAAAACACGAACACCACATCTGTGACGCTGCAGGTTCCAAGCAAAAAGCGTGAGCTGCCTGGTTAGGCTTTATTTAATTGCCTGATTATATCCAGGCACTTTTGGCAAGCTCTGTCTGCACCAGTTGGCCCATGGGCGGATGATGGTCAAGTTGAGAGATGCAAACTTTAGTCAGGAGCTGAGCGCTTGACTCACTCGCTGACCCGAGGCCTCCACCTGCACCGACGATGCTTCTAATCGTAGGACCCGGAGAACTCCTTGCTGAGCCGCTCGCCACAGCAGAAGGCCTTTTGACTCATGCCCATCTGGCCTGCTAGCACGTTAAGAGCACGCCAAGGTCCCTGCTAGCACCACGCTACCTCGCCCGAGTGGATCGGAAAGCCTTTAAAGTTTTGGTGATGAACAAGTTCCCTTGCAGCACGACTGCATGTGGTTACTAAAGGAGATGACAAGTCAACAAGCCGCCTCCGAGTTCTCCCACGTGCGCACACGATTACACAAACACAGAAGTACAAAATCACACCCCGGACAAGATATTATTTACACTACACTAATTATTATGCATCATGTACTCTTCCAAGAAAATTTCGGTGTATTCTTCTCTTATAATAGATATCTATTTACAAGCTTTGCTAAACAATCTGAACCTATTAAAAGGATGATGATGATAATTCACTATTGAAATCTTGTCATTCTCTATTATCCAAAACAATCTGACAGCTGAGTTTTTTCCTCCGTATGTCCTTTTATTTGTGAGCCTGACTTTTTCTCTTCCAATTTATCTCAGTGCCATGTGGCTATGCTCTCCAGAACTTCCTGCCTGAACTTTGTGTGGTTCGTTGGTGTGTCATGGTCACCTGTCTACTTCACAGGGTGTGAGGTGGCAAGTTATTTTTACCGCAGTGGGAAACTGGTCTACAGCCACGAGCAAATTTTACAGACAGAACCCTGTCCTTTTCTCAGCAAAATGAACACAAGTACCAGCTTGAAGGGGGTCTGCTTGGGGGTTGGATAATCACCACAGACTCCAAGGATCTTGACAATTACTCAGGGTCTACCAGATCTCGAGGCTAGGCTCAAGTCCCTAGGTGTAAGGGGTGCACTGTGATGGCAAGCCACACATACACTTTTAGTGTAGATGAGGACTTGACCCTATCTATTAGTCCTGGAAGTCAGTGGCCCAATGGAGAGGAATATTCCTAAATTTTCATCAAGGAAGACTAGATAGGGTCCTACACTGTGTGGCAACCATGTGGTTACGATTGCACCGCACCACTGGACAGCACCATGAGTGGCATCTGTCTTGGGTCCCATGAGTGTATTACTGCCTTTCTAAATAGGGCAAAGCAGCACCACTTGCCACTGTACCCTAGGAGCCCTGTGTAGAACTACCCCCTTGTGCGGGATGCCCACTTGCAACAGGAGTCTTTAAGCCTCCCACTGGGGTAGCAATCGTGCCCACAAAAATATCTGAAGTGTTCAAGCATTGCCTTGTTGGCCAGGTGACTCTTGGGTGACTTGGTGGTCGACTCTGGGATTTCTGCCCAAGGTAATATCACTCAACCTTGTGAATCAATCTGTCAGCCTTAACCCGAGGGCCCGCTTGCAGTGTATGTCTTGCTGTGCCAAATTCACACCCTACAATATTATTTAGATCAGCCATCCAATTCTCAGTCCAACTGTTCAACCCTCATGGAGAAAAGACACAAAGAACTCCCATGTCTAAGCAGAGGCTTGCCCACTAGGTGGTGGACCATCGTTACCTCAGCCAATAGACGGGCTGAACGCCCACCCCCTACTGTGACATGCCTCTCTACGAGGAGATTCTCCTCCTCGTGATATTATCAGGGGTTCACAGAACCATATTTCCATACAGAACTAGGGAATTGGTGAGTTTATGGTGTCTGCTGGTGATTCACTAGTAATGACACATCCCATTGGCCACTATGCCGTTCGTTTGACAAAGCAATTCATCCTCAGCACAAATCTTTTATTTCTGAATGACATTTTGTCTGTTCTTCATCTTTTTAATGTCTTTATTTCCCTCCAGTTGGCACTTCACTGTGCCGATGCTTTAAATACGCTGCCTCAAAAAGGTGTCAGTGTGTCTTTCTTGGATCCGTTTCTATTCACACATAATAATAACCTGGTAATTTTATTAGGTCTTGTGGTGTTACCACATGCATGAATTCACATTTAAACCCCTTAACAATTAATTAGTGTTATTTCCCGCGTAAAGAAGCAAAGAGCAAAACAAAATGCTACTATTTGTATTTTAATAATGTGAACTAGTTGCCTTATGGGAGTCCATCAAACCAGGTGCTTCTTAAACTTCAAGTCACACTGATGTGGGAAGAGGTGTCTGAATAAGTGCATTCGCTATTCTAATATGAAATGGACAAAATACCCATCCTAACAGTGATCTACCAAGCAAGTAAGATAAGATCTGAAATCAGGTTTCTGTGACTGAATCTTAAATAGAAATAAACTGATCACACAGTGCACAATGTAAGCACCACGTTATTGTCACAAAGTTATTAGAATTGTGCTGTATCACTGCTTTAATATCAGACCCTATTGCCATGTAAACATCACTTAAATTCTCTGAATACTAAGAAATAATTGTGACGAAGAAGCAACAGAAGATCCTAACCTGGCCTGGTTTAATGTCCGTGAACTGCAGGACCTCTTTCAGCAGGACCGGAGTGTGTGGTTCTTGGTCAGCGGACAAAGACGAATGCTCCGTGCTTCTGCTCTGGCAGTCTGGTGTGAAAGGAGAAGAACTGGAGCAAAAGCGCTGAATCTGGTTTGGCTTCCTCCAGGAAGTGCTATATGCACATTTGTGCGTTCTCCGCGTTCCACGACAAGCCAAGCGCAGGGACAAGAACAAGCCATGACTGAAGGATGTCATCTGGAAACTGAAAAATGGATAAAGATCCAAAGTTTGGATTTATCATCTGCATAATTGTAGATTTCTATAAAATACCATTTAGTTATTAGTTATACTACTACTACTACCAATAATAATAATAACAGCATAATGACAAAATAACATCTAATCATAAACATTTGAGAAAATTTATCTGCTGATATCAACCTTTAATAATACCTTCATTATATCTATCTATCTATCTATCTATCTATCTATCTATCTATCTATCTATCTATCTATCTATCTATCTATCTATCTATCTATCAACTTTGCCTTATTTTTCTCGAGATGTACACCCACCAGGCATAACATTATGACCACCTGCCTAATATTGTGTTGGTCCCTCTTTATACATCAATGAGCCCTGGCCACCCATGACCCTGTCACCGGTTCACCACTGTTCCTTCCTTCGACCACTTTTGATAGACACTGACCACTGCAGACCGGGAACACCCCACAAGAGCTGCAGTTTTGGAGATGCTCTGATCCAGTGGTCTAACCATCACAATTTGGCCCTTGTCAAACTCGCTCAAATCCTTACACTTGCCCATTTTTCCTGCTTCTAACATCAACTTTGAGGACAAAATGTTCACTTGCTGCCTAATATATCCCACCCACTAACAGGTGCCATGATGAGGAGATCATCAGTGTTATTCCCTTCACCTGTCAGTGCTCATAATGTTATGCCTGATCGGTGTATGATATTTTAATATTTTACAGCAGATAAAAGAACACAGTGTAGACTTTATTCCACGTTTAATACATGAGATATTACTAAACACCGAAACAAATAAAAACCCTGAACAGTAAATGAGATTATTTGATTGAACGTTACGCAATATACATTTCACACTGCTCTTTATTTTATACCGTGAATGGAAAGAACAGTGTGGAAAAAAATATTGCTGTCCTGCTCCTGTGTCAAGCTCTTTTCATGTCACTGGATATAATTGTAATTACACAAATGTGGAATCACTGCTTGTGTAACTGTAATGTGTAATCACATTGTAATCACTGATGGGTCAGCTGTAGGGAAAAAAAAAAGACTACCCAGAGGAGTGCATGAAAGAGACAGCCAAGTAATTAACCAAGCAATATGGCAATGAGTTATACTTCCATATGCTACCATTTACATGAGACTCATTACCAAAAGTGGATTTCTCTCTGTGAACCTACTGGAAAATGAGAATAAAAGAAAAATAAATAAATAAACATAGACAACCATTTATAAGACAAAAAAACAAACAATTTTTAAAAATTACTACTGACTGACTGGCATTTCCGATTTCTTATTTATACCAGCAAACCTCTAAGCACAAACTGCACCCTGAAGGATATATATTTTTGCTGCTTTCTCATTTCTAACTGTTGGATATCTTCAACTCAAATCAATTCGATTTATTTGTATAGCACTTGGACATTGTCTCGAAGCAGCTTTACAGAAGTACAGAAAGAAATGATGAAGTTTAAAGTTAAGTTACTATTTATCCCTATCACAGATCACAGCCACGTATTTTGAAAGCCTATCAGTCGAATAATCCACGGCCCGAGTTCATGATGATGTCGTGCTGCTCTGACAAAAAGTGCTAATATTAATAAAGCATGTAGCTGTCACCTGTAGCATCATTCAGCCTGACTCGATTTCCATGAACGTAAAAAAATTTCACCAATACGTTACTGGTGATATTTGTCACTGTTGAAATATGAAAGAGATATTTTGGCACATGGCATGCGGTGCTTTGACACCTTCACTGCTCCAGATTTCACTGGATGACAGTGAAACCCATGACATTTAAACGTCTTAAGGTTTGGCATTCTTAGGAGAAAACTTTAAAGCTTTGTTTCACAAGGAATAAAATACAGCTGAACACACAGAAGAATAGGCTACTGGGTATGATAACCTTCTTTATATGTATTTATAGTCCCTATTAAATGGGTTTTGAAAAAGGATGTCAAAGTGACAACAGCTAATGATAGAAATATGCCACATGCTGCGAAATCAGGGGGGGGGGGGGTGTAGCCTGTATCTCAGCAAACTACAAGCTACATACATACATTTTCATCCGTCACCCGTGCACGTAGACTGTACCGAAGATATCTTGAGTTTTAGGAGACACTGCGTACATAATTAAGCCGAGGTCAACCGCCAGCGGTCCCGAAAATCACAGAAGACCACATCATTACCAGGAGGCATCTGATGCCTCTGAATACTAGATAAAATAATAACACATACTAATGAGTGTAGAGACAAAAACACATTCTCGATCCAGCGGTTAAAACTCTCCTCCAAAAAGTGCTTGCTACCAGTTTGCACAAATTTCACCCTCAATAAAATAAACAAACTCCATCCATTTTTGTTTTTCCCCTCAATCAAGTGAACATGTTTACTGCTAACAAGCTGCTACTGTCACGCGAATCCTGGGAGGCGGGGACAAACACATTCTAGAGAGAATTTAATTGGAGAAATGCATGACTAGTACAGGTTGAGTCACGGGGGAAAAAAATCTTTCTGGAAGTAATGGATTTCCAGAGCTATTTTAGTGTTCCTGTGTAAGTCCAGAAGACTAAGGAACGTGGTAAAGCACTAATATTGATTTTATGGGCTTTTATAAACTTACAACGAAGGGCACTTTAACTAACTTTAATTGAAGCAATGCCTGACTTTTCATATCCTCTATTCCTTCTCTCAACTCCCAGGTACTGCAATGACGAATTGCGTCCCTGAAGATTTGTTTGTTTTGATGATGAATAACCAATGATATAACTTCAAGCGTAGAGTGTTTATCTAAACACGTATACACTATATAATGATAATAATAATAATAATAATAATAAAGCGCTGTTTATTCAGCAATCACTAGCTAAACAGCTATTATAGCATGGACACATAACATTGAGCAGAAGAGCACATACCACTCGGCAAGCTGCAGCGGCATGTGTTTTGACGGGGTGCACCTTCGAATTGTTCTCGGCTGCAACGTGCAGCGAATTCGCGTTCCGACCGCATCCGCGAATTTTTTTTTTTATTTTATTCTTTATATCGTGACTCATATCGTGATTTTATAGAGGTTTAAAATGACACAGAAAATGACATATCAAGTTTTTGCCACATTCATACGGGTCATTCCTATATATGTCTAATCAGGCTCTAAAGCCATTCACTTCTCATTGAAGCCAACTGCATATTAGCAACTACGGTATATTTAAATCCAACTCTTGTATGGAATATATTTGTACTTCTCATTAAAAAAAACATTTTTTATTTTAATTTTTACTTCTTTTTTTTTTTTTTTTTGCATAAAATTTGTTCTGACGTTAAGCCTGCCTCTGACGTCACGTTCTCCGGACGCAGGCTAAACTCCGGCGGCGTCACGTGACGTGCCTGTCCTCTCAATCAACCAATCAGATGCCGAGTCCGCCGTGTGGCTTGTGTTTGAAAATCTTCGCGCTGATATCCGCAACTGAAAGGCTCCATGATATAGAAAGTGATATGTTTTGTATTAAATAGCCAGTTCTGCGCTGTCCTGTGGATATATATATATATTGTTTGGAGAGGTAAATTACTACGTTATTCTGTAAACGTGTAATAATAGCTGGTAGGTGTGTGTGTGTATTAGGGCTGTATTAGCTTAGAAGCCAGCTACGGGTAAAGCTACGCTAAGGCAAGCTAGCTCGCTAAAATGGCCATGCTGAAAGAACGAGCGTCTGTTTCCTACATAACAAAATGAGAAGGGTTTTTTAAACTTCATATATGAACAAAAAAACTATACCTAATTTTGCCAGGCAAAAATATAGTGACTTTAGTACTGTGCAGCTTCATATAAAGCCGACACTGAAACTGGCTAACTGCACAGTGGTACTGCCGTGAATAGTAATTATTCATTATTGCACCTGTAATTATTATTCAGTCAGATTTCATTTTCATTATATTCATCTCTCATACCTGCAATTTGGGGAGAAATGCATGAAAATCAAATGCAAAAGTTTGCCCACACCCCCCTTTCCTCCTTAAAACATAAAGCAGGGGTGCACAAACTTTTGCACGCCGCCCCATTTAGGCTTTATGTAAAGGATTTGCTGGCAAGAATGCACAAGAGGTGTATCTGATAATAAAACATGGCATCCATATCATGAGCTGAGGATTGTCCACTACATGTGCATGCATCGTGTCCAGTCGTTATTGTTATTGGTCTCAAAAACCTTTTTCTGTTTTCCAGTGTTGAAGTGAGCGGGCGTCCGAGCCAAAGCCATCATGTCAGAAGGACAAGTGTGCAGCCACGTAAAAGTGGTGGTCCGTGTCCGCCCTTTAAACGCCAGGGAAAGAGACGGAAACTTAAAGAATATAGTCCGTGTCGTGGATAACCACATGCTCATCTTTGACCCCAAGGAGCAGGAGGTATCATTTTTCAGTGGCCAAAAAGCAGGGAAAAGGGATGTGAGGAAACGAGCGAATAAAGACCTGAAGTTCGTGTTCGACCATGTCTTCGGGGAGGATTCGACTCAGATGGAAGTGTTCGAAAACACTACCAAGGGAGTAGTCGACGGGGTCCTGAACGGCTACAACTGCACAGGTGAGGCCAGTTCAGCTCGAGACTGAAAAGAAAAGATATATTGTGTAATGTGGTGATGCTCGAGTGGTCAGTTAGAAACACAGAGGTCATAGCTTGCACTCAGTACACTATGTTCTGTCCAGGATAATGAATATTGATCAGCAAAGCTTCAGATATTTCTTTAGGCAGGGAAACACAAGAGTCCAAATACTTTCTGTAATATCAGAGCTCGAAGTGTTGTGTGATATCAGATAGAGGTGCATCCGGCATCCAGATCTAGTGTTTCCTTTAGTGCAAGGTGTGATAAGAGTACGCTTTTAAAGGAAACCTACTTACACTGGAATATTTGCTGTGCTGATATTTCATTCTTCCTGTGAGACGTTAGAGGTTTTTGGTGTAAGTCTCATCCGGATGCATTTTCTCACCTCGTGTTGGAAAAAAGATCTTCGACTGTTGTTGCTTGCAGCAAATGTATCAATGACCCTTCACCTAATTTTGAACCCTTCCTGCAATTAAAAAATGCTTGATGAAAGATGCTTCTCATATACTTTGATTAAGGTTTTATTGTGTTCAAAATTAAAAAGGGAAATTACCCGATGTCCACCTGATCAAACTAACGCCATCCGAATAGGGCCGAAAATCATTTACGTCCTGTTTTTGTTTGTGTAAGAGCTGTTCTGTGGACAGTTTTATGACATAAGATCTACGTCAACGGATCGGAAACTACAACAAACCCCCACGAAGCATTTCGGTATCAGGTCACGGTAATAAAACCTGTAATCTCATCACGGCATGTGTGTACAGTGAACGGAAGGCTATTTCGGATTTAGCCTTTTGTTTAATGATTAATCACGTTAGCATATTGACCTAAAGGCGGACTGTTTATCTGTAAATCAAATCATAATTGAAATCTATCGATTGGCCGAGTGTAGTTCTGTGTAAACAGTGAGTGAAATGAAAGCCGGGTGCCTGTTACATGATTAGTTTCACTCTGAAAGGAAAATGCTTCGGATTCTGCCTGCTTTCTTTCTTTCTTTCTTTCTTTCTTTCTTTCTTTCTTTCTTTCTTTCTTTCTTTCTTACTCGCACATGTCTAATAAGATTCCTGCATACGACATCGATTCACAAGTTTTCATCTGGGTCTTGGTTGTAATCCACATTCATGGGTATAACTGAATAATGAGTTTCATTACAGTTTGGTGAAACTGTCGAAAAATTGAAAGACTTCCTGTTTTAAATGATCTAACTCCAGGTATCTGGCATCCGCACATCTTTATTCAGACTAATAACACACACATGTGCACGTATCGACAAGCATTAATTGATCGCCATCGTCACTGCATCGAGATCCAGCAGACTAATTTTAGTATTCGTGGTTAACTGGGAATCCCTGTAGAAAAGCGGATAGCCCACTTGTCTGAGCCTTTCATTGATTCATGTGTTACATGCGTATGCGAGCTGGAGGGAGCGAAATGCTAAGCAATAAACTACAGAAAGGATTGTTCTGAATGCTGATGTGTTGCACATTCCTGTTCAGCTCTTTATCTCAGGTTTAGTGGGGAAAATGTCGGGCAATATCTTATCAGAGGAATCTTAAGTAGTAGGATTTGTTAGATAGATTCATCACATTCCTAGATTAGCGGTAGTTATGTTTCCTGTTAATGCGATGAGTGGAATATAGTGGGAATCTGGGCTCCTTGGTTTATTTTAAGGGAAGAGTCATGATGGTTTTCTTCACATCAGAAATCATGTAAGTGAAATTAAATATTATCGCTTCATTCTGATTCATTGTGTCTGCGTAGTGTTTGCGTATGGAGCTACAGGAGCAGGGAAGACTCACACAATGCTGGGCTGCAGTGAAAACCCGGGTGTGATGTACCTCACCATGAAAGAGCTCTTCGAAAGAATGGACCTCATCAAGGAGGAGAAAGTCTTTGATTTGGCTTTCTCCTATCTAGAGGTAATCAGGGGACCTACTCGCAGAAGGGCACTAATATTAATTTGTGCATTATTATTATTATTTTATTAATATTATTATTTTTTAAATTAGTGTTATTTCCTCTTTTTTTATTTATTTTAATTTATTTTACTATTTTGTTTTTTATTTTATTTGTTCATTATTGTGAAGTTGCTATCTGTTAGAGTTATTTATTGTTCTTGTAAATATGTGTTATTTGATTGGATTATTTTTATTGTTTTGATTGTTTAATGTGAATATGTATTATTATTGCTATCAGTATGAGAGTTTATCTAATGTATAAGCAGTCTATAAAGGTCATACTGATTGTCAGCATTGGCCTAGAATTCTATTAAAAATTCTCATTTTCTTGTTATTTCCAAAATCACAATTACTGATTAATCATGCTTTAATTAAATTTTCGGGAAAATCTCGTTTAAAAAGGGGCGGGTAATACATTTCTGTCAGTGTCTTATTAAAAATGGATTCGATGACCCTTAATATAGCGATACGCGTACTGAAACACTCTTTGTCCCTCAATCAACAGGTTTATAACGAACAGATTCGGGACCTCCTGGCGAACTCCCCTCCTCTAGCCGTGAGAGAAGATGCTGCAAAAGGAGTGGTGGTGCAAGGCCTGACCCTTCATCAGGTACGTGGGAATCACTGTTTAATCACTTGATGAAATGAATGAGCTTCTTCGCATCCTGAAGTGTTTTATTCCTCTTATAACACTTTTTTTTTTATCCATTGATAGTTATGCTAAATGTAATGAAATGAGTTAACACTTGCGTTATAGCAGCTATAAACAGACATTCCCTCACCAGGCATTTTTCTCAAGTTAGTTAGAGTTGGACAGTTTAACAACGGTAAAAAAATTGTTCGTCCCTGTTTAGGAACCTTAATTAGAACAAGCACACTAATATTACCCTCGGATTTGCCCTGTAGCCTGGAGTACAGTCAGAGCTGCTTGCTGTTAGAGAAAATGAATCAACAACTTTCTGACCAATCAGAATACTGAAATGTCAGGCTGTGGTATTAATACAAAGTCTTAGACCTGGTCTCTGAACAAGGAAAAAAGAATCAAAGTAGCTGCTCATTTATGGGCTTAATATAGTGTTGGGATTGATAACTGTCGGGGTTTTCCGTGCAGGGTTGGGCTTGTTGGTTTTGAGAATAGTTCTGGGTAAACAGCAGGTGCCGGACAGTCCAGTCCATTCTGCAGATATATGATTAAACCTCATCACAAAGAACGATGTTTGCATTCATTCTTGAGAGGAGCGGATATGAGGCATAACCCATGTGATTCAGGAGGAATCGCAAAGTTCGCACGTAATGTTAGTGATGAGTCAGGAATGTTAATGTGTTGTTTTAAATGACTGGTGTGGTTTTCTTCACAGTTGTTATATACCCCCACCACACACACACACACTCAAGTTATTTATACTAAATATACTTGCCTGCTGTTTATCCTTTCGCATGTGATACTCTTTTCTTTGTCATTGCAATAACAATCAGTGAATTTAAATGAGAGAGACCGTGCAAGTCCTAACCTTTAGACTAATCTCCCACTCTCAGTTTCTGAATCTTTGCTAATCTCCAACTCTCGGTCTCCGAACCCTCGATAATCTTCTAGTCTTACTCCCCGAACCTCCACTCTTGAATTAGTACTGCAAAGCAAAGTGTCCTTTATTAAAATGTGAAAAATGTCATCTTGGAGTGCAGAAATCGTAGGAAGGTGTGGAAAATTAGGCTTTTGGCTATAGATGTTCTGATACCTATGGGATTTGTGACGTTTTAATTGTTTACAGGAAAGATGGGTTTACATTCATGGGGTTTTATTTTTGGGGGGTTTTTTTGTGTGTGTGTGTGTGTGTACTTGTGCCCGCTTACTCTCTCACCTTGATTGACTTAACCACAGACCACTAAGAGCAGCCACTGATGAGGGGGGGGTGTGTGTGTGTGTGTGTTTTGTGTTGATCTCTCTGCTTTGTAGCCCAAATCCGCTGAGCACATCCTTGAAGCTCTGGATTACGGTAACAGAAATAGAACACAGCATCCCACTGACGTGAACGCCTCGTCTTCCCGGTCTCATGCCGTATTTCAGGTAAATGGCCGTCTAGCCACAGCGCCAGACCAAACACATTCACATAATGGAACAGAAAAGTTTTTATGACGAGTTCACTGTCCTCTTTTCGTTCCATTTATTTTCCCAAATCCCTACATTTCTTTTTCTTTTTGCTCATGTCTGCTAATACTCTGTTCATGTCCTCTCCCTCTGGTTTTGAACTGGTATTTCTGACACACTGTATTTTTCATCTCCATTTCACATCCATGTTAATGGCGGTTGTTTTGTAAGGAATAAAACGTAACGTGAAGCGGAGTTAATAACGTCTTCATTTTAGAAAATCATATTCCTCTTGCAGTGCAGCAGTTTCGCTGACAATTACAATTTTCATTCATTATTGAGCAAGACATCACATCCTTTTTATCCATTAGCTTTTACATTTAATGTTTAATGCATATCGCTGATTAAACAGCAGTTAGTTCCAGCCCACTAATTTGATTGGACATGCAGCGTTGCACAAAGTCGTAGATATTTTAGTGTAACGGCACAAGGACGCGCTTCACTGTTCGCATCGCGCCGCTCGCTTCATAAAATTCCAACTCGGGCACCAGTTTGTTACCTTGAAAGATCGCATTACATTAATTACATTGTTACGACACTTATTATGGGCTGTCTCTCCGTCTTTGGGAATCATTTTCATTTCATCAAAGCAAATAAAACAAAAAATACAGCCATGCTGATGTTTAGTAAAACAGCACGTGACATTGATTAATTAGACAGTTTCTTTGTTACATTATATATATACATATAGAACGTCTTCCATGCATGATGTGGAACATCCCTGTGAATTAGCCCTAATTGTTGAAATGCATTACAACAAGCACATTAATATAAAGTTTACGCCATTACTGTCCTAGCTGACCAATCATATTTGAGAAATCTACACAGTTACAGTCTACTTTTTATCGTACCACAGTGCGACTGCAACGCTCGAATCTGATTGGTCAGGAGGCACGCGTTATTTTGGTATTGTTGGACAGCTCACGCGGTAGTTTCGGCTGTAACGCGAGCAATAGGTTTATGTAAACGTGCTCCTTCTATTGCGTTAGTGTTTCTATAGTAACAGCTCATATATACAGGGTCTTTGTATTGCAAAAGACTAATAATAAACGGATGGATAAAAACGACTTGTTTAAAATCTATTATTGTTGATATGAGGAGATATTTATTTAACATTTACGGGAGGAAGTGCTTTGTACAAGTCAGAGTTACCTAGCGCAGGACAAAGGAGTTTTCTCTCTTTAGGCTTCTTGCTAAAATGACCGGATGCTAATTTGCGAGAGAAAAACAAAGAGGGAGAGAGATTTGATCTAATTAAAGATAAAGAGAGGGAGATAGTATGATATGGAGTATGATAATCTCAGCCAGAACGTAGGTGAGAACCAGGGCTTCTGGTTCTCAGGCTTTTCATGCCATTTAAATCTAACTATAAATATTGCAGTCACTGTGGTATAAGCGAAATAACCCACTCCAAAAAATAATGGAGTAGCATCACTTCATTTGGACACTGCATCAGCATACCCAGCACACCCTCCCCTTTGCCTCCATTATTTTTGTATAACCTTGCACTGTCTGAAGTGTGTTATCTCTTACATCACAGAGGTCTTTCATACAGGTTGACCTTGCTCATTCATCCTTTTCCGCTTGTCTTCCTGGGCAGATCTACCTGAGGCAGCAGGATAAGACAGCCTGTCTGAATCCAAATGTGCGTGTGGCCAAGATGAGCCTGATTGACCTAGCTGGTTCAGAGAGGGCCAGCGCCACCAACGCTAAAGGAGCTCGTCTTCGGGAAGGAGCCAACATCAACCGCTCTCTTCTCGCCCTGGCCAATGTCATCAACACGCTCGCTGACCCGAAGGTAACAATCAGACAGAAACACACACAATAGCTGTAGTATCCTGACACTGTTTGTCTCCTCACTTTATTGTATCTGAGCCACACTGTGCCGAAATTTGGTTTGTTTCCAAATGACCAAATATCGATCAGTAATTATTGTTTAGTCAAACCCAATCATCACAATGTCTTTTAATAGTAATTATTATTATTAATAAAGGATATGAGTATGCTTCAGGGTTCGTGTTTATCTCTTGCTTTTATGAATGGCAGTAACACTCTAAAGACTAACTGTGTGCTTTTTAATGTCATGAAAAACAAATAGATATTTTTTTTAATTAAAGGTTGTCTGAAAAGTCAGGAGCCAAGGAGAGTAACACTACATATACTTATTTATTATTTCCAGCATATGCTCTATACGTTCACCCACACATTATAGCTCCTGTTGTATCACAGATTTTACTCAGCGTTTTCTTATCAAGCTATTCCCCTGACTTTTCAGCTCATTTGTCAAGCATCACTAAAATAATCATTAATATAAGTTAAAAAAAAAAAAAAATGTTCACAGCAATGATGTATAATGCGGAAATCCTCGTCGTAATGAGCCGGTATCAGATATTAAGAGAATGTTGTGCTTTGAATGATATTTAGATTTATTCAGAAAATCCTCATTATAATAAATCCCATAAATCCTCATTATAAAATCCTCAGTAACGTATTCTTAATCAAGAATCATTTGAAGAAAATGTTGTGCATGTCTTTAATAAGCGATTTAGTTAAAAAATAAGCTTCGATAGGAATAGACAATGGACTTGAACTCCCGTGTGCCACTCTAAACATTCCTTGGCACCCAGGTGGCCGGGGTCAGTCGAGTTTGTGTCCCAGTACGGCACGCTCTTCCTGGCATCCGCTCCCAGGATATCAGTCTCCAACTCTCCACTTCTCCTTTCGGGTTGAACTGATGCTATCTGCCCTGGGAGAGCTACACCTCTCTTAGCCTTGCCTCTATTGTCTACACTAATCCCTCTCCTCAGGGGCCTCTGTTTGTGTGTGTGTGTGTGTGTGTGCGCGCATGTTTGTGTGGGATCCCTGTCTGCGCACTGCTTTTGGCTCCAACGCGCCGCCGCCACACACTCTGTGTTCAGCCGTATCCGGATTTTCCCGCGCCGAAAGGGATGGAGAGTAATTTATATCCGATCCCATTAGCGCGTGACTGCTATAGATTGTAGTCTCACAAAATGCTGTTAAATCTGCCTGTAAGTGTTTCATGTCATTAACTGTGATAAACTGCTTTTCTGTTTGTTTTAGAGGACTTGCCACAGCTCAGCTCGAGTACACATTGTTTTTCTTTTGCCCTTTTCTCAATAGCATTACGGAGATAATTGTTTTATTCATGCTTTACAAGATTCGCTTTGCCATTTGTATTGTGCAATAGGAATGTGCAAAAGTAATAACATGCCAAAGCCAATTATTAGCCCTGTATGTGGACTACACACGGATTAACATGAGCACCGTGTAATTAATTAATCAACATGGACGTAAAAACCTGGATTCAGGTCATTTGTTCTTGCGTGAGGAGAAAGAGGTAGGTGAGGTCTGGGTCACGATATGACATCAAACCAAGTAGCTCATTAGAAATCGAATCAAATCCACCCACGTTGCTTTTGTTTGTTCCAATCCTGTTGTCCTGGTTTTATTCATGTTTCTTTTATTTTTAGGGTAAAAATCAGTTGGTGGTAATTAGATCTGGTCCAGCCGATCTCTGACCTTTACCCATGGTTTGAGATAATAATTAGAAGCAGCCCTGTGGTATTTATTTGTGTTGTTTGTTTAGTTCTTTTTGAGTAAAGAGTATATGACGAGGGCTGTGGGTGTGTGGAGCAGGTGATCCCTCCATTTACACCGTAAATGATCAGAACCACGTATCAGCCTGAGATCTGTTTGCCAGGTCTAATTCATGCAGCCGGAGAGTCGAGGTGCAGTTTCGCCCCGGGTGGGGTAAACGTTTTAGCAGCAGGTAAACTCTTTGAGATGTTCGTGTACCCAAAAGAAAAAAGAATTTTCCACTCCTAGGTGAGTCTGGAGGACCGGGCTGAAGGACTTTTGAAAGTTCTGAGTTTGCTTTCCCAAGCCGACGTCCAAGTCATTTTCTCTTGTTTGTTCGCTTTGTTTATTTGTCTGAACAGCACAGAGCCTTGTAAGGCTCGCTTATAATCTTAGCTGGTGTGTTGGGGATTTTTTTTTTTTTTCTTTCTTTCTTTCTTTCTTTCTTTTTTTTCCATCCAGAGTGTTTGTTTTTGTCCAGTACCGTGGTTAGTTTATGAAAAAGCTTTTCCCAAGAAGGCTTACGCTGGAACCATGGTTGGCCTTAAAGGTAACAAAAGTGTTCGTAGTGAACATGTACTAATAAGTTCAACTCACAACTGTAAATAATATTTCTTGGTGGGTGGGATATGGGTGGCTTTTGGGGGGGGGGGGATGTGTGTTAGTGTTAGTAGTGGAGGGGAGTAAGGTGAGCAGGTTTGTCCCTGTCTCTGGGCCTCACTGTAGTGTGGGTTCGTGGGGATTGTTTTCATGCCATCCGCATACATTAACATGTCAGACAGACGTCTCGTCTTACCCACGCCTGAAACAGGCCTGATCCCTTTAGACCAGTGACAAAATATGCCGCTCTTTTTAGCGTTTAAATATACGAGTCGTTCATTTGGAACAATTGAAGATGATGTTATGGAAAATCTCAGTTTATTATATGTGTCCTGTATTCTTTTAAAGACACTGTAGACCTGTAATTCTCACAGTAGGGCCTGAGACCCCAATTTTGCTGCAGTGGTGGAAATAACAAACCACTGTTACATTACATTTATGCCATTTGGCAGACGCCCTTATCCAGGGGGATTTACATTTTATCTCTTTTTATACATCTGAGCAATTGAGGGTTAAGGGCCTTGCTCAAGGGCACAGCAGTGGCAGCTTGTTGGACCTGGGCTTCAAACCCACAACCTTCTGATCCGTAAGCCATCACCTTAACGTCTAAGCAACCACATCCCTAAAGATAATTTTTTTTTTTATTGGCCTGCTTGACTGGTCAGTAGTATTTAATCGGATTAATCCAACCCTTGATAAATCAAAATAAATAAAAAATAGTGTATATCTGTCCTGAGGCATTCCATGGAAATTATTAAAGGGTTAATTATTTAACCGTTTAAAGGGTTTATGGAATTTTCTATTACATGCTTTAGAGAGAAAAATGTGGTCTTAATTTGTTTCTTTTAATTATAGCCCGATGTTTTCCTGATTGCAGCGAAAATTTAATTAGCTGTAAAATAACGTAAACTGTAAAATCTCTCTCTCTTTCTATACACTTATTACACACCCGTCGACTCGCACACCAGCCCCAGACGCAGCATGTAGTTGTACCGAATCAGTTCCCTGTGAACTGGAATCACCCAGTCCTTCCACCTGGAGCTGCTGCCATATGTGTGCAGGGCCGACAGCTTCCTTAACACACCCAGCTGTGCAGTAATTTGGTCATAAAGCTTCATGCTTGTTGAGTTTTCAACCGAGCTGTGGGATTTCACTTGGCATTTTAGAACCTGAGATTGCCTTGGGTCAGCTGCTGTGAAATGTGACTCACTTCTGCGTAGATGCACAGAGGGGAAAGAAGAAGAAAAAAAAAAAGACATGTACCTCCTTTCTAAGCGTGTATTACAATACAGCACTAGCCAGCTCAAATCAATAGGCTGCCACTGTGGCTGTGTTCAGCAGTGCACTTTTAATGAGTGTGTCAAGCCTCCTGTTTCGGTCGGAATCTGAGCCCCGGTGTAAAAGAAAATCGTGCTCTTTTAATTTACAAAGGCGTCTGTTAAGCCATATCTTGTAAATCTAATATTGTTTGTAGATTAACTGATTGCTTACTTGATTGATTTTTTTTTTCTCTCTCTCCTGGTTTAGAGTAAGAAGACTCACATCCCTTACAGAGACAGCAAGTTGACGCGGTTGCTAAAGGACTCGCTGGGCGGGAACTGTAGAACCGTGATGATTGCAAACATTAGCCCGTCATCGCTATCGTACGAGGACACACACAACACACTTAAGTATGCTAACCGGGCCAAGGAGATCAAGTCCACAGTAAGATCATGTCTCTCCCTCTTACACACACACACACCATTGATGATGTATGTCTGTGGCCAACACAGAGCCTCAATTTCATTGGCAAGCAACAAAACAGCAGCCTGAAATTACAATTCTATGCAAATTGGGTATGAAGCACAGCAAGGTCCGAAACTATTGACTGAATCGAATCAATCCATGTTCAACATTTCTTCACTTCCCCACTCAAAGCTTTAGTTCCCACTGCAAAACTTTTAAGTAAGGCTTTAAGTGCAACCTTGGCTTTTTCTTATCGTATTACATATTGTCTCACGCTTATATGGAGCTCACAAAACTACTACGAAACCGAACACAACTCGAATCACACAACCAATTTTCACACTGATCAGTGCATTGTTTGGTTTGTTTTTCAGCTGTTTAGTTATAGAAGCCATTTGTTTTCATTAGGACTAAACAAAATGTTGTGTATATATATATATGCAACTTTGAGACACTACATGCCCACAAGAGGCAAGCTATAAGCAACAAGTTACTTGTCATTACTTAGAATATTATAAGAGACTGTTTTGATGACGCAAAGACTGAACATTGCCAGTGCAAGTACGATGAAAATAGACCTTTAGATCAACAACACAAGACGGGTTCCTGAGGCTACCCTACACACAGGGTGCACCAAAACCAGATAGAAAAACATCACCTGGTTGTTTCTCAAGGCCGCTGTAGCCTTGGCTGACAGGAGCGGAACCCGGTGTGCTTGCTACTGCTGTAGTGCATTTTGAGATGTTTTTCTGCTCACCATGGTGGTAAAGAGCGGATATTTGAGTTACTGTAGCCTTCCTGTCAGCTCGAACCAGTCTGGCTGTTCTCCTCTGACCTCTCTCATTAACATTGCATTTCCACCTGCAGAACTGCCTCTCACTGGTTGCTTTTGGGGTTTTTTTATTTTATACCATTCTGTGTAAGCATTAGATTTTGTTGTGTTTGTAAAAATCCCCGGAGATTTTCAGCAGCAGTTTCTGAAATACTCAAACCAGCCGCTATGCCCTCAACAACTAGTAAAGTTCACTGAGCTCATGTTCCACCCTCCACCCCTGGATACTTGTATAAATTAGGAGGTGTTTATAGTGCTTTTACAAGGGTTGGTGGGTGTATCTGAAATGTAATAATTAAGTACTTCTCTCTTATCTCTCACGCAGCTGAAAAGTAACGTTGTGAGTGTGGACAGTCATGTTGGACAGTATGCGGTCATATGCGAGAAACAGAAGGCTGAGGTAAGGGTTTTCGTGTTTGTTTTCTTGAAGGGTCGTGTTTACATTTCATAATTGCTCTCTATCGTGCGTCCTGCGAGTGCAATACGTATAGCGCGACTCTCATTGCCCATACTGTGTACATGTGTAAATATGGTCTGTTTCTCTTGACAGGTGAGATGGGTAAGATAATTAGAATGAAATGCATGTTAGTCGAGACCAGGCTAAGTGTGCGTATGTGTGTGTTTGCAGATCACGGAGCTGAAACAGAAACTGCGAGAGTACGAGGAACGGAAGGCAGAGGCTCCTGCCCTCAATCCAATCTCCAGCCAGAAAAGAGCTGAATTCGAGAAGTAAGCCGTACGCCTGCATGTGCATGCACGTCTTTGCCGTCACGCGGGCATGCCAAGCATAGTTTGCACGCAGCAGTGTGTGTGTGTGTGTGTGTGTTTGAGCCCAGTGTTTTTGTTTGTTTAGTTGTTTATTTTATGCCATGTGTAACGTGTAGCTTCTCTTTAAAACTTTTAATGCGCATCAATAATTGATGAGTAAGACTACACAGAACAAGACTTGAGGTCATTGCAGGTGGAGGTCTCCGTTTCTCTACATTTTTCATCAGACCCGGCGGGACCGGAAGATCGCTCTTTCTTTATGTTTAATTATTTCCCTCCAGCTACGTATTCAGAGATGGGGATTCATCATAGTGTAGCGGCTCGTCCCTCGCCAATCACATCTCCCCGTCCGGCTTCGTCGTGAGCCTCTCGTCAGCAAGTGCTGCAGCGCCATCCGCGAGACAGCGATAGAAAGAGAGGTGGGGAAAAGCGGGTGAGGGAGGGGTGAGAGTAGGCGGCGAGGGAGGAATGAATGAGTCTTACTCCTACGCATTTTCATTCACCAGCATTAGAATTCACAACTGGGAGGAAGGAGAGGGAGACAGGAGGGAGGGGTTGAGCAGGAAGGAATGGCGGCACACTCCTGCCTGCATTGAAAATGCTCCAAACACAGAAGGTCGCCGGTGGCACCACCGCACCTACGTCACACCGTCGATGACCTCTCTTGCTCTTTCTCTCTCTTCTCTATTGCATTTAAAGCATTTATTTTCCCCCCTAACACTCTCAACTCCCACCTACGCGCCAATACCTTCCTGCGGTGACTGTGTGGGTTGTGTGTACGTTTTGCGGATAGAAGGAGGGCACTCACTCATGTGTTAACTGAGCCACATTGAATGAAGTCCAATTCCAACAGCTTCAACCGTAGCTGAAAACTCGCACCGAGTATCCACAAAATGTCTGTGGCCGCCGGAAACAACACACTTAGCCGAATGCGCAGCGATGGCAAATATTTTGACGGGATGCCTCTAGCCGTTTTTCCTCATCACGTTCCTGTTATTAAAGGCTCCTTTCAAACAGCGACAGCTCAGCGTTAGAGAAATCGTTCGACACAAAACCCCAATCAATAGGCCAAACAATGTGCAATAGAACACAACACCCTCTGTGTGCTGGTTCACGCCTGGCAACATAAAATCCATCTGTATGTGACATTCAGAATGTGTTTCTGCTCGCTGGCTTTCCAAGGGCTTCATGACGCTGCTGGCTTTAGAGAGGCTGTAGCTAAATAAAAGCAAACCTCATTAACAACTTGAATTTTTTATTCAACCAGTAGGCACAGTGGTAGCGATTATAGATGTTACTTAATGAATAGCTTCATATGTTTATCTGCGCCACACAAGTAAAAACTATACGCTTTTAACTTTTTTGGTAGTTAATGTTACAGAACATTTAACTAGTAAGGATGTAAACCTCAGGCTTCCACACTTCAATCCAACAATTCCCTATTTGATTATATCTGGATCGACTGCAATACAATATGATTTCGTAGCCTCTGATCGATATGAAATGTGATATATATGACCGGCTTTGTTCAGAATCTAGTCAATTCTGTTAAATTTTTGTAATGTTTGGTTCCTGATTGAATCATCTCCGCACGCCATTGCATCTCCCTAGAACGGATCCTTCTTCAACCAGATCCGATATGTGTAACGCATCAGGTGGTGGGAGCGAATGGTCTGTGCTGTAGATACAGCATTGAAGTTTAGTGTAACTTGTATTCCGTGAAAGATCCCGGTTGTTGAACCCATCCAGCTTATTCAGCTTCTCCGAGACACCGTGGATGCTCATCACTGGTGTAAATCCATGCCGAACCTTCTGACATGGCCCTTCTCCAGATGCTGTTTGTCTATGCTACCAGTTTACACAGGCTTCCACACCCTCTTCATGTGGGAGTTAGCTGTTGACTTCAAATAAACTAGCTCTATTGTACTCTCGCCATTTTCAAGGACAACTGAGGTTTTACATTTCTTTTCTTTGTGTATGCTGCTTCGCCCTGCAATTTTTGGATTCGCAACAATACTATTATTGTTTGGTATGCTGGCATTGTTTATATAACCACATGGTCCTGTAGTATGACATAAACATCCAAGCGATAATTATAACAAGTTATACAAATATACATTGTAGTGGTAGGCTTTCGCATCGAAGCCCTTGTTAAACAGTGTTTGTGTCTGTGCGCGCAGAATGTCCGAGTCTCTGCGCAGCGCGTTTGCCGCACGGCTGCTCCTGCGTAAGGAGCAGTTGGACATCGAGAAGCAGCTAAAGGAGAACCAGCTAAGGCTCAGTCACAGGGAGGAGTGGCACCAGCAGGGCCTGCTATTCTTCCCAGACGACAAAGCAGAGAAGGTACCAGTTCCACCATTTAACACACGCTGCCGAGCACAAAAACGAGGTTGCCCGAGGTCATGTTGTGTTTGTACAATTTATCACTGGTTTTCAAACGATTAGCTCAAGCTGTCGTCCGTGTGTCATGTTTCTTTTTTTCACAGGTTCGGGGGTGGTGTGGTTGGGTCACTTAGGGGTGGGGGGGGGTGTACATGGACAAATTTTTCAATTGGTCAGGTCAGGTTATGATGTTGTCTCATATGATCAACTGATGTGATGTACACATTGTGATTGGAAAACCTGCATTGTGTGTGTGTGTGTTAGGCCACCTGTAAGTACGAGCGTAAGCTGGCGTCTCTGCAGTCTCATCGGCAGCACCTACAGAGGCGGCTGGGGGACAGAGGGAAGCAGTTCCAGGAGAATGAAGGTTGGCTCCATCGCCTCGAAAACGAAATGAAACTGCTTGGGCATGATGGACACACACCAGAGGTCAGTTCCATGGTCAGAGATCACATGTTGCATGGCCTTTCATAATAATTCATTCCTAGTAGTGTGTTTTGTTTAGTATTTGTTCTTAAATACACATCAGGATGAGGGATAATATTTACTGGATCTGCTGCTTTTGTGTAGAAACAGCAAAAAGGGGTTTTATTTTTGTTTTGTGGTTTATACCTGAAGTGTTTTCTGAATTGCTTAAGTAGAAACCAAAAGATAACTCGGTAAAAATAGGAAAACCGAGATCGATTCACCCTTTGCCTGCCTTTTCCTTTGATACGGGTGTGTTTCTTTGAATCGTTAAAGCTACCATGATTCAGAGCATGGGATCATTTTGGAAAGGTTATTCTGAAAAACATTGCTTCTCTCTCTCTCTCTCTCTCTCTCTCTCTCTCTCTCTCTCTCTCTCTCTGCCACTGAATCTATATATCTTCTCACTCTAGTTTTTCCTCTACCTGCCGTTCTCTCTCTCTCTCTCTTTTCCTAGAAGTAAAGCATAGTAGCGATGCACCTGCCAGTCCAATGTTCCATGATCTGCTTGCGTTTCCGTCTCCCTGCGTCAGAGGATAGTAACAGATTCCTCAGAAAGCACATTCTCAGAGAGCAAGTGAAAAACAAAGGCTGCACCGAAACAAATCAGTGGAGCCGAGACCTGCCGCTATTGTTTGTGTGCCAGCGCTTCTCTCTACTGGTTTCCCGGTATAGATGAGGGATTAGTACAGTTTGATCCCTTCTAGGCCCAGAAACCTCTTCCTGCTGTCTCCTTGTTCTTGTCTGAGCCACTCACTCACGTCAGTGCACTACCCCCTCTTCACTTGTACTGCTGTTTGTTTTCTCCATTCACTTACCATGGAGTGCTTGGGCTGTTTTTGTTTTCTTCGTGTTGATATTGCTGATGTATATTCTCACAGTTAATTGCATTTTAATCGCGATTTGTTAATTAAACATAACTGAATGCTTTGCTTAGATCATTGGTTAAAATTAGACCATTGTTTATATATTGGACTTTTTATTAGCTTTTTCAGTGATGTCACTGTTGAGTATTTTCTCCTTTAAATA
Organism: Hemibagrus wyckioides; assembly: GCF_019097595.1. Classification (NCBI taxonomy): domain Eukaryota; kingdom Metazoa; phylum Chordata; class Actinopteri; order Siluriformes; family Bagridae; genus Hemibagrus; species Hemibagrus wyckioides. The sequence goes on along the minus strand of NC_080736.1, from coordinate 6,457,222 downwards.
TCAGTGGAGGGATAGTGATGCACAGTATGACCCAATAGTCAATGTTGACGTCATGTAGTGATGTCACAACAACTCGTGTCCTTACACAAGAGCATCAGTAATATCTTCACTGAACATTTTAAACCAGAACATCATCAGCAGTGTGCCAATTTATTTGCTTTGTGTATCTATACAGCCTACAGCTACTTAAATTGAAACTGTTTAATACTAATACTGTTTTGTGTGTGTGTGTAGGAGCTTAAAAAGGAACTGCAGTGCCACAGGCTGAAGCTGCAGGTGGCTGACCTGCAGCAGCACATTGAGCACATGCGCCATCTCATCGGTTTGCAGGACCAGGAAAACAAACACACACGCAAGTATGTATCCGAGCCCGCAGAGTAGAACACAGCAGGATACACACCAGTGGGTCATTACGAATCTTACTATAAGCATTATATTATGAACAGTGTTAATGATACTGTCTTGTATTTGTGTACTTAAATTCGAGTTTGTCATTTTTCAGTAGTAGTATCACATCAGTATGATGAAATTGTCAATAAACTTTATTTTTTTTATATATGTGTGATTAGAAATCGCAGTAGTCAGTATTTTATAACTTTTTTTGAATAAAAAAAGTATTGAATAGGTATAGATTGTGATATATATTTGTTTATTATAGAGTATCAGTGTGATTTTTTTTTTTTTTTTTTCTTTTTCTTTCATACCACATACCCCAAGTTTTTATTAACATTCTGTCTTGCATATATATCATGAGTTCCTTTAATACAGGTGTGCTTCTTTAAATATTTGCCACTAGCATGATTTATAGCATGGGATCATTTTGCTAAGGTTATTCTAAAAACCTTGCAGCTCACTCTCTCTCGTTCTCTCTCTCGTTCTCTCTCTCTCTCTCTCTCTCTCTCTCTCTCAGACTGGTTCATGCCCTACTTCCTGCCTACCGTCGCCAGAGGCTGGCCCTGAAGGCCGCGGGCATGTCCACAGACGACACGGAGCAGGAGGAGCTGGAGCACCTGGTGCAGAGAGAGCGGGGCGTGGTGTGGGCCGACCAGGAGAACGCAGAAGAGAAGGCAGAACAAAATGAATGCACTGAGCACACCTCTCTCCAGCCCTTCCTGTCTTTCTCTCACCTCATCACTCACCAGAATACGCCATGCAGTGAGTGGTGCAAAGTGGCCTTCTTACATTGCGCTCACCGAACGGCAAAAAACCTCTGTAGGCCAGCTACAGCATAGTTATTATAGCACTTCAGGATTGATTAAAGTCAGTATGCATTGAATCTGTGTGTTTGTTCAGTTATTTAAAGACAAAAATGCATCACACGTCTTCCATAAATGTCTGAGAGAAACGCACGATGATCGCTCAAAAACAACATATTTTTCCCCAAATCAAAAAATAATGCATCATTCAGAGACAGACAAAATCCATTAAATTTTCATCAGAAAATATCAGTTTTAATACAGAGGAGTCATGTTATGTCCAGGGACATGAACGAACAGGGTAAGAAAGATGACTGATTTAGTGTAGATTTTTGAGTTTACCGGTGCTGTAATTGTAGATTTGTCTATTTGTGTGTGTGTGTGTGTGTGTGTGTGTGTGAAGTGCTCTTAGCTGATGATGATCCTGTCTCAACCCTCTACAGGTGGAGAGAAACCCACACGCCGTGTCTCACAGCGACTCAAACTGTCTCGCTCACCGAAAGGTAAACGTGCATGTGTGCCATCACTCTGCTGCTTCTTATTATTCATCCTCACTTCAAGCCTAGCTATTTATTCACATCTTCATCTTGGAAGCTTTATGTTCAGTCACTGCTGGGGAAACTGATCACAAAAATATTGGACTTTTAATACAAAAGTGAAGCAGTGATTTATTTTTATTTTAGATCTTTATTCGTAAATTTTATCTTCCATCCTTTCGGAACTTGAAAAAAGGTCATGGATATTTTTTTTTTTGTTGGTGCTGATATATTCCACATGAATGGCACTGCGTAAAAAGTGTATTATACCGCTGCTTGTTTTTTTTTTTTTGTCAGATTCTTTTGCAGTGTGTCACAGCTCTGTCTTTGTCCCTTCAATCCTCTCGTCCGTTTTGCCCACAGTCCGCTTCAGCATGCTTCAGCTCCAGTCATTAATCCAGTCTCCAGTGACACGAGCATCACTCATGTCGCTTGCGGATGTGTGTATTTGAGTAAGAGAGAGGGAGACAGATCCATCACAGTGCCAAACACTTTTGTTGATTGTACCTTCGCATGTCACTCCTGAGCGCTTACAACTTTTTTTTTTTTTTTAAACAGAGATTCGGTTTCAGCTGTACCGGATCTGTAATCAACATGGAAGAGAAGTTCATTCTGACGTCGAAAATCTGTGCCCGAAGAAATACACCGCGAATGAAAAGAGAAAGAGCAAGCACTGAGATTACGATGCTCAAATATCCGCACCGAGAAAAGACCAGGATTTGATACGTGGTTTCTTTGCACAGCTGACTTAATAAATTGACACCCACCGAGGGTTTTGTGTATATAGAAAATAGGAGAAAGAGGGGAGGAAACCTTCTGGGGAATAGTAGACGGCATGAGTTATGGCTCAGTAAATTGGCCATAATGATATTTGCTGCAGAACAGGTGTTACTCATTTGATTGAGACGCATTGTGGGGAAATATAGGAACACGCCAGGTCCCAGTTGGGGTTCCGCATTGGGTGAGAGGGAAAAGCATAAAGCCTGTGTGGCTGAGAAATGATGCTGAAAAGAAATAATCTCCAGCACTGAGACCTATTAAATTCCTTATATGCCTGACTTCTAAATAGTGCATTAGGAATAAATCATAATCCTTGGCCAATGGATTTATTCTGTTCCAATCAATAGGCTTTGCTCTTGGCCAGGCCCCATTGTGCCACATTTCTCAGATTTCAAAATATCAGATCTGTAAAAAAGAAAAAGAAAAATCCGCTTTATCGGTCACAAAGGAATAGGTTGAAGAAAGCTTGAGCCCTTTAAAACGTACTCTGACCGTTTCCTCTCGTGTGTGCGGCCGTTTTTTAACATGTGAACTGAATCCGGTTCTGGACGGTGCTTTAAGAGAATGCAATCTCTTTTCTCATAATCTCTGCGTCTTTCTCCCGCTCCGTTTTCATTTCATTAAGCAGTGTTTACATAATTCTTAATTACATCAGTGCTTATGCATTCTTCGTTTCTTCCGGTGATTTATTTTGCCGTCTCGCTTGTTGTCTCTTTTGTCCATCCTTCTTTGCAGTCTCATTTTCCTCTACTGTGAGATGAAGCTCTCGGTCTACCCCTCCCTCCCTCTCGTTTTCTCACCCCCCCCCCCTCGCGGCCCCACCCCACTCCCCCTGCTCTTCTCCTAGTCTCATTCATAAAATCGCTGCCGAGCGGAAGGGGAGGGGACAGGCGGCGAGCCGAGGGGCTCAGTCACGTACGATGTGAAACGCAGCCGGATCATCAGCATGGCGAGAGGGAGGGAGGCAGCAGCCAGGCGACCCTAATCCGAGCCGTTCTCTCCTCCAGAAATAGAACTTCATGCATGTATTAATCCCGTCATCCAGAAATACGGCATCCAGAGCACTCTGGCGTGTACACACACAACCCCAAACATCACTCTTTCAACCCTGTGTGTTATTACACCGCGTTCCCCGCACATCATCCTGCAGGGTGTGTTTGTGTTAGTGCGCATCACGCTCACAGAGACCAGTGTGTGTTGTTGTCATTCAGCCCCAGCGGTGACGTAGACGAGTGCTGTTTTCTATCAGAAAACGTCCAACAGGGCACACTAGGGCTCGGCTCCCAAAGAGCTCATCTCTGATATATTTTCACTGAAACTTTTTTTTTTCCTCTCTACATCCCTCCATCAGGGCGCATGCACTCGTTAGCCATCACGGCGACATGCTGTCCTCTCAGGCAGTCCGACTTCTAGAGAGTGACAGTAGCTCTTAAAGGATACAGCTGCTGTCTTTATCAATCACAGTTCCTCTTTGTATATCTGCACATGTTCTCTCCATCCCCACCCCCCGACTCTGTCCATGAGTCAGTGTGCAGCAGGAACACGACGTGTTCCAGCATACTTCAGCGCTCGATACTCGGTGTCGGACCTCTCCGACAGTGCCCAGCATCCTGAAGCCTCCCTATGCATACACACCCCATGAAAGCCTCGGCAGATGGGTTTGTTAAACATTTTTGCCCGGACAACACTTTCTCTGATTTTTTTAGCTTGTGTTTTTTTTTTTTTTTTACACACATTTTCCTTTTCTGCTCTCTCTTTCTCATTCTCTTTCTACCCTGCGCTTCACTCCTTCTCTCTCCCACGTTCCTCTCCACTCAGGTGCACTGCTACTGACTCATCTGACCAGGTGACGAAAATAGCTAAATTATTCAGTAGTGGATGCATATAGAACTACTCGGGATGGGAGCGTCGGCTCTGTGAATAAACCCGAACATATGGAATATAGAGTGCTAGCGTGGTTGAAGAGGGACTGGGAGTAGCATGAATGAATGTGTGAGTCATCCTCCGTTACCGGTGTGTGCCTGTACTCCGTGTACTGTTTTAAGAAGTGAAGGGAGAGGAACTTGATCAGGATTTTTGTGTGTGATTCCTTTCAAACTGTCAGCGCCTTTTTCATCCGCCGAATTTGACGTCGAGTTCACGCTAAATGTGACGCATAGTGACACATCTGCATAAGGAAAACAGGACTAGAAACCTCTGGGGAAAAAAAAAAATCCCTAGCTTATATCAGTACCCTGTTTGCACATAGCTGTAACACTGGTATGGTATATTATTTTATATTACGTTGACTGTATAGCTCGTGTGGCTGCTTGACATGACTTTCTATGTCGCTCGACAAGCACCGAGGATAAAAACAGAGCACGACGTACGGGATTTGCATTTTGAAGGGCATAAGTCATGTGTGTCACAGCTGGCATGGATTTGGAAGTGCGCATGCATAAGACTGGCATAGGATAGAATGATTAAGAAAGGCTTACAAACTTTAACTACAGTATGACACGCACAGAGAAACTGCATTTCTTAAGGTTAAATATCCGTTCGGTTTTCTCTACTGATAGAAAAATAGCAAGGACTGCACTGAAAATACGCAGCTCCTGTTTATCAGGTAATTGACAAAAAGAAATAAAGTAGGAAAAAAAATTAACTAGGAAATCAGTTTCCAACAGACCTGGAACTGGCTGATATGGCAGACTTTCTTTCCTCCTAATTTAAACCTAAATTGAGCTTTTTCCACCGAGCTCAGGAGTGCATGCACATCCGTCCTTTGAAAGGCCAGGACCGGGGGTTAATGCATAGCTGTCTGCCTTTAGCTAAACCTGAATGTTCTCCGGTGGTAAATAGCCTAATCAACAAACCTAACAATTTTATTAAAACATCCATCTTGAGGGGCTGCCGTGAAAGTTCAGCCTGTTTTGGCTAACTTTGCTTTATACTTAGGTTTCTTCTGCTTTCGAGGCTTCTTTCACTTTTAAATTTCCTTTTACATCAACATAATCTGCTTGTTTTAGCTTAACAATTTTATTTCTGTTTCAGGCCCTACTACTGGAGAGGAGCAGGAATCTGAAACCGTGCCTAAAATGCCAATCAGGAGGAAGCTGCCCATTTCTCCCGTGAAGCCTGGCTCGGGATGTGAAGGTGCCGCTCCGTCGCTCTGTCCTCCAGGTCTGCAGGAGGTGCTGCGTCATGAGGGCATTTGCCCGCTGTCCTACACGCCCGAGACAAAGCCCTCCAACACTCCAGTCTCCATCCACCCTGATTCCACCTTTGATGTGGGCGTAGACGAACAAGGGGAGGAGACGAGCCCGATTAACAGCACAATAATCCTGTCTCCCAAATCACCCGAGCCTCCTGGAGGTACAAGCCTGAGCCAACTCCGTGTCCTGCGAGCCAATAATGCCAACGATGCCCTGAAAAGGTAGGAGACTGTAGAGAACGAGAATCACTTGAACATTAGACAAAGCACTGGCATGTCGATGTAGTGCAAAATACAAGATCACACAGGGTTAAAGAGAAAAGTTTCAATCACTATTAATGCATCAGAAGTGAAAGTTTCATGTGAAAGTCAGAGGTTAATATCATTCGGTTGGTTTGTAGGTTGGAGATTCCATCTCTTCTCGAACTGCGAAGATCCAAACCATCCTACATGGCCATGACATCAGCAGCACAGGGCAAACGCAAGCTCAACTGGTGAGTGTTCAGTCATTACCCACTAAATAACATGGCTTTTTTTTATTATATTTGTTTAAAAATATTGCCTGGCTCATTACAAACAATAGTGTTTATATATGTAGCTTTTTATTTAAATGAAACCCAATCGAAGGAATTTCCTTAGCTAGCTCACCAGACATGTGAGCTCTAGTGTGCTTAACCAAGTGCTATGTTTTGGTTCCCTTGTAACCTAACTAAGTGAACTATATCGTAATCTAATGAAAGACTAAGTAAATATTTGTACTAGCTAGAGTCTTTATTTTCTCTGTTTATCCGCATTATGATAGTTTACCTGATTCTGAAAAGATCGTCCATAACCAGTGAAAACTAATTAACCCTCCTAACTAAGACCACTCCACGGTCCACCGTGTCGTGGAGCAGCTGATGATGTGTGTAGTGCAGCAGGTTTATACCATATGTATCGTCAGTTATACTTAAATCTATGTGTCCTCCAATTAACTACGAATAAAATATCAATAGACGATGACGGGAATCTTTTCCCTGGTGCCTGTACCGGTGATGTGTTCACCCCTCCTACATAAGCCGGGAATACTTACAGTCCTATGTGCATGCTTGTGCCCTCCTCCAGCTTTGGAAAGGAGATAGGCCCAGACGTTACCCAGGGTGCTGCAGTGCCCAAACGTATAAAACGGGATCCCGCCGATACCACAAAGCCACTGCGTGTGCGACGCTTTGGAGGTAAGCGTGGTCTTTTCCTGCAACTTCTTTCCCATGCGCTTCTCCTTTAACCAAATCCCATCACTGACAACTTCATTTAATCTGAGTTAGGTTCCAGCTGTCCAGAAAACACCCCTTTGGGCTCTGTCCTTATTTTTAGTGAAGCACGATCATCCCTTGTGGGGTTTTTTAAGGCTTTATATAATCTATTATGTTTGTCGAAGTGCTAATGAAGTGCTAGGGCTAGGCCACCTGACAGCTGTTAAACTCTCAGCCAAAAAAAATGGGCTCCTCCCAATCGCTCTGACTCTTACGTCTTCTCGAGGTCTCTCTCTCTCTCTCTCTCTCTCTCTATCTTCTTACTATCGATCCATCTCGTTTTCTCACTTTTTTAAAAAAAAATTTTTATTTACAACCCTCGAACAGCAGTTTGATTGTTTTCCTATTTTTCTTTTCATGATGTCCTTCCACTCTTCAGCACCATCCGAGAACGAGCCAAGCAGGAGAGTGGTGCGCAGCATATCAGAGGGAAACCTTCATCAGCTCGGCACTCGGAAGACCAAATCATCATTTCTGGGCCCCGCTGCCCTGTTCAAGAAAGTCACGAAGAGGATGTGAAATGTCTCCAGAATAACCACTTAAACACAAGTCTTCTAAAAGCCTCATGCACTGTTCCCCCTCTCTCTCTCTCTCTCTCTTTCACACGTCTGCTTTATGGATATTGCGATTCGCTTTGGAGATACGAGACGTCCTAAGGGTTTAATCTTGACTGTGTTGATGTAGTGAATTTGTTTTAAATGTACAGCTTCTTAACAATATTATCACTTTGTACAAAGAATGTTTTAACCTAGTGTCAAGTAAAATTAACGAAACCTGCCATGATTTTTGTTCTTAGTTCCTGATGCTTAGTTGTTTTCTGTCCTTTTTAAACAATTAAAGCTCCCCTGTAAGGCAAGACGTTGGAATAAATATCTCTGGACTCTTTTTCTGCGTGTGCAGTCGATTTATTTTGGAATAGCGGCTCACAATCATGCACGATGATGAATATGATTCTATCAAACGATACAAATAAATCTACAGGACTTATTCCACTTATTGTTAATGACATTACTGAGAGTGACATTTTTATGGCATCCTAACGAAGCTGAAGTGCTTGTAATGATCTAATAATAATAATTCTGATATTCGAGCATTCTTGAAATGTTAGATCCTTAGAAAATGTCCTGAAGTAAATTTGGCACCTTTAAACACTGTGCTAAAAAAAAAAAAAAGCTCCGATGTGGTCAATAAATCCAGTTGTGCCAGGTTTCTTCTGCCCAAACACTTCCTTTTAATGGGTGTAATCAGACTGGGTGTGGTTTTTACAGCACGCAAACGGAAACGCCGTTACGTGTTTACTAGTCTCAACCTCAGATGATCTGCTAACAGGCCATATATTGTGTACACATTTCTGGCAGCAAGATTCAGGATCTTAAAGATTTTAATCTGATATGGTGTGAGATGTAGAAAATGTTTTAACAATCCAAAACTATTAGTGTTTCAGAACAAGATATATTCACTTACAGTGCGAAGAATCCCGTGTGTAAATGTTAAAACTTCGGAGGTGTTGCAGTTAAAAGTTTGTACTTGGTCATCTGTATTGTCGGTCAAATGGACTACAGTATTTCTTGATGGATCTTCAGCACATTTTGAAAACAAAACCTACTATAAATATCATTGAGGCATTTTTTTTCCATCTCATGTTGAATGAAGCTACACTGGCTTTATACGAATATGCCAACATTTACTTTATTTACATTTACTTACATTTACCAAGCTAATAAATTGAACCTAAGAGCAAAGTGAATTCACTGAACGCAGTCATGATGTGGGAGTTTATTTGCTTCAGGTAGCAGATACCTGCACCAGATTTTTTCCAGGTGAACTGACCTGTGAATTCACAAGCCTCTGTCCTGTGAGTTAGTAGGAAACTAGAGGATAGGACAGGATGGGATCCGCTAAAACACTCTTACATTATTAAAACACTCTTATATTAGTTCTGATCACTGAGTAAATATATATATATACACACACACACTACCGGACCAGGTTTGGGCACACCTTCTAATTCCATGGTCTTTCCTGATGTTTATTTCTTTCTACATTGTAAAACAATGCTGAAGGCCGAAATACACAATAATGTCCTTTGAACAGTTGATATTGAGATATGTCTGCTACTGATGCTCTGTAAAGCCTTCATAACGGCTCTAATCTGAGGTGCTGTTAATTGGTGATTTCTGAGGCTGGTCACTCTAAATGAACTTCTCCTCTGCAGCAGAGGTCAGTTTTGGTCTTGCTTTACTGGGATGGTCTTCATGTGAGCCAGTTTCATCATGGTGCCTGATGGGTTTTGCAAATGCACTCGACAATACTGTTCTTGCAAGAACTATTCCAGAACACCTGACCTTCGTGTCTTAAAATAACAACTGACAGTTGTTTCTTGTTGTCATTACATATGGATTACTTAAGTCCATGTGTGTTATTTCATAGTTCTGAAATCTCCAGTATTGTTCTAGAATGTAGAAAATAAATCCCTAAACAAAAAACATTGAACTAAAAGGTGTGTCCAAACTTTTGACTGGTGGTGTATATCAGATTGAGAACATATCAGACAACTGTTTCTGAGAGTTCATAAAGCCTGCACGAGCCAGAACATCAGCTCTGTGCATAAGTCCAGGAAGTCATTAGAAAATCATCAAGAAGGAGGAAAAGAAAGTAAAGGAGTCCAGCACAAAAGAGGACCAGCAGCTTGTTTACATGTTCTGATCTGCAGGGTTTCTATGGTTTCACCATGCATTCAGCTCAATGGCAAAGCAGTTTATGTTTACTGTGAACATTTTTATGTTAAACCCTTTTTTTCCTTGTTAGGAATAAATGAAAAAGACATCATGGACAGCTGAGTGAGACCGTACGGAGGAATGTAAAGGATTTGTTTCACTGTACATAACATTCGTCACTGTTCCTATTGATCGGTTGGTGGAGTTGGAGTCTGAATTGTAGACAAAACAGTAACGTGATCTCGTCGGTCTGATCTCCTGGGTCACTTTTTTTTATTTTCCTGCTGTCTAACATCAGAAAAGAGTGATGTTAAACACGCATTTGTGCACGTGCCTGCCAGTTCTCCATCTCTATTCAAGCACCGATCTCCAGAGCTGAGCACTGCAGTGAAAATATCAACATTTTGATGCAAGTCTCACAACTTGTCTTTTGCATCAGAGTGCATCTGCTTCAAGGCTCGAACAGCACTCACACATCTCTCTTCTCTCTGCTCTCTATCGCTCTGTCACACTTAGTCGTTGATGAGAATCTCTTCACTGAAGCTCTTTTGTTTTTTTTTTTTTGTTTTTTTTTCCAGAAAAAGGGAGGTCTTCACTAAAGTTTATTAACTTTGTCTCAGCCAATGAGGAGGCCGACGTGTCGGAAACGGCGTCCAATAAGGCCGGGCGAGAGGCCGGAGGCGGATGTTGCTTAGCAACTGCAGGTAGAATCTAGGATCATGTCGAAGTCATTGTCTTATCTCGGATCCATGTGAGACCTCACATGTTTATTACAGTGCTTTATGGGTGATATTTATGGTAGAGCCATCATTGTGACAAATGTTACACAAGGATGCAAAGTTGTCTGATTGACTTAAAGGGCAACATCACGACGGAAAGCATCGTGCTCCTTAGCCGTTTAGCCAAACGAGGCTTCTTAGCCTTTTAGGTTTGCACTTGCAAATGTCTGTCGATAACAAAAGCACTCCATGTGTTAGTCCGATGGCTTTAGCTAGATCAATACAACCGGTCCATGCTGATATTACTGCAGGAACCCGTTATATCCGTCAAAAAATGTCAGGAGCCAATACGCATTTGCAAACAGGACTGTCAGCAGGGATTATCTCGAGCGAACTAAGACTAATATTGTTCTTAGGCATTTGAATCACTGTGCAGCTGACTGGTTCGATTTTTTCCTCCTATCTTGTTATTATGAACACTCATCCATTTCATTAACAGTACAGCTATGTATTTTGCTCATAAAAATAACCCAGCCATGAAGGCAAGTGAGGACAAAACGATGTGACAAAGAAAGCAGGGATTAAAAAAAAAAAAAAAAAAGAGAGAGAGAAGAGAGTCTTTTGAGGATAGTGTTGCTGCATTTCAACTCGCACTGTTCCCATAACAGGTGAGTGGCGGAAGAAGACGCACTCATCCTCCTACATGCCGACGTAAACAGATGCGTGCGCTCCTCCCACGATGCGACACAGCGTCGTCGTCGCCGTCGCCCCCCCCCCCCCACCCCCACTAGCCGCTTCACAGATGCCATCCTTTTGTCCCCAGGTAATTACAGCAGCGTCTGTGAGCCTACAGCACAATCTGGCCTTGAGCACTTTTCATCCCAGCGGCACGCCGAACATATTTAACACACTAACGTTACGCCTGTTATTTCCCCTGCTGACATAAGACAGGATAACTCTGGATTCAGGATGTGTGTCAGGGGTCACAGTCTCATCAAGTTACATGAAGTGTACTGTATGACATCAGTCTGTAAATAATTAGACCGTGTTGACTTGAGTGGGGTTTCATGTTCTTATAATTCATGTTTCATGAGTATTCGCTCCGGACTATCAAAAACGAAACAAAAAAACAAACAAGTTTTTCATCCAGTTTTATCATGGGCCTGGAAATCAATTTACTTGTTCGTTTATTCTGAATTATCATTGTTGTTGTTGTTGTTGTTGTTTATTTGTTTGTATGTTTTTCATACGGCATTTTATTTTATTTTATTTTATTTTATTTTATTTTATTTATCACATGAGAGTTATATCAAAGTTCATCCTAATCATGAAAATAGGAAAACAATGAGGTAACAGAAACAAAAAATCCCAGATTGAAATGTATTAAATAGTACACACAACACGTTTATACAATTGTCTGTATTAATAAGAAGAAACATTGAAAATACTAAAGAGGGAGAAACTAAATACTCAGCTTTATGAATAAATCCACTGCTAAAACGTTTACTTTTTCTCTTTGTAGAATTTTTCTGTAGAATTAAAAAATCTCATGCTGTAAGATATTCTCATTACCCCATGTTAAGATTTGGGATAAGAATAATTGTAATAATTATGTATTTTTTATATAACTTTTTTATAATTAGAGGCCCAAAAATGGATTTTCCATCTGTTTTGTTGTGTCAGTGTTCAGCATTTGAATGTCTTTGTCATGTCTCACTCCACAGTGGTGGTTAGTGACTCGTGCAAAAGACACTCAGGGATTTAAGACTTTATAGATTTTTGGTTTTTTGGATCTTCTGCCTCCTCAACACTTGCACCCACTAGCTTTATCTTCTTCTTCTTCTTCTTTTGGCTTTTCCCTTCTGGGGTGTCCACAGCGAATCATCTCTCTCCATCTATCCCGATCTTCTGCATCCTCAACACTAGCATCATATCCTCATTTATTACATCCATATACCTCCTCTTTGGCCTCCTTCCTGGCAGCTCCATGTCCAACATTCTCCTACCAATATACTCACTCTCCCTCCTCTGGACATGTCCAAACCATCTTAATCTGGCCTCCCTAACTCTGTCCCCCAAACGTCCAACATGAGCCGTCCCTCTGATGTACTCGTTCCTAATCCTGTCCAACCGTGTCACTCCCAAAGAGAACCTCAACATCTTCAGCTCTGCTACCTCCAGCTCTGACTCCTGTCTCTTCCTCAGTGACACTGCCTCTAAACCATACAGCATGGCCGGTCTCACCACTGTCTTGTACACCTTCCCCTTGATTCTCGCTGATATTTTTCTATCACACAGAACTCCCGAAACCTTTCTCCACCCATTCCAACCTGCACTTGCTTCTTTACCTCTTATAATATAATATAATATAATATAATATAATATAATATAATATAATATAATATAATATAATATAATATAATATAATATAATATAATATAATATAATATTTTTTTAAAAATATATTGAAAAATCCAAAAAAAATCCACAAAAAACAGTATCAAACCCATTTCTGCTCTCTGAGATGAGCTTATGAGAATTGCTTTACTCATAAGAGGCTAAAATGTAAAGGTATATATCTCCATCTACTAAAATTCAGTGTAAGGTTATCCAACAGAGGCAAAAACACACGTCTCTCAAAATGAGTCCTGACCCATTTTCTGCCTTTTAATTTGTTTCTATTTTTTGAGAATGTCTGAAAAAGTCCATTTTCATTCTGCGTAGCAGTGCACTGGCAAAAAGCGTTAAAGTTATTAAACGACAAGGTTTTTGCTTTTTTCATCCTTTTTCATCTATGAACCCAATGTGCAGACTTTCAGCTTTGCTTCCATAATTCATTACATAAACACTCATTAATTCTGGATTGATGAACGGTGTCGGAAATTACAGAACTTTTTTATAAGGTGCGTCTTTCCTTCCTCGTGATTTCAAGTCAGCAGTTCAAACATCCAGAGTCCATTTCAAGTCTGGCATTTGCATCTGGAATCTGTTGCTGTTAACTCTCGATATGAAGTCCAAAGAGCTGTCACTGCCAGTTAGCCATCATTAAGGCTGACGAATCAAAACACACCCAGCAGAGTGATAGCTAAAAAACATTCAGTGCAGGCAATTTGCTATTTGTTAACAAATAAGACAGAAATGCGCTGGTGTGCTCAGGAAGACCGAGAGGCCTGGAAAACAGCTGTAGTAGATGACAGGAGAATTTTTTTTTTTTCCTCCTGGTGAAGAAAAAGTCCTTCAGAACAGTTTGAACCCTCTCCAGGAGGTAGGCGTATCTGTGTCAAAGTCAACAATCCAGAGACGCCTTCATTAAAGTAAATACCGAGGGTTTACCTCAAAATTAGAAACCCATAGGTAAGCCTTTAAAACAGGAAGACTGGATTAGAGTTTGCCAGAAACTTGCTCGACAGTTCTGGAACGAAATCTCATGGACAGATTGAGACAAAGATCAACTTGTACCGGAATGATGGTTAAAGAAGAGTGTGGAGAAAGGAAGGAACTGCTCATGAGCTGAAACATACCACCTCGTCCTCGGGCGTGGGCATGCGTGACTGCCAGTGGAACTGGTTTCCTTGTATTCCTTGATGATGTGACTGCTGACAAAAGCAGCAGGATGAATTCCGAAGTGTTCAGGGTTTATTATCTGCTCAGTTACAGCCCAGTGCTTCAAAACTCATTGGATGCAGCTTGATGGAAAATGACCTGAAGCATCAACCCAAGTCTTTTTTATACACTTTTTATGCTTTATAAGCACTGTAATCTCTGCACCGTTCACATGACGTGGATGGAAATACCTTCAAATTAAAGCCGAATGTCGGATCTATAAATTATTTCATTTCAGCCCTAAGACTCTTCATCTTAGAAACCGATAACTGAATGGATTTCTGTTATGCCCGGTGTGTATGGTTCAGACTGTATTCCCAATTTCATGAAGCCCACTGCTCCTAGGATTGATTCAAGATCCGCGAATAAATAAATGAATGAATGCTGATGAGTCTAATGGTACAGAAAATAATTATATAGAGGTTCAGAACTGCAGTCCATGACTCCTCTGCCCTGTTTTATGCGTTAAATCCATGACAGGATTGTCTTTTACCTCCCTCTGATATTACAATTACAATATGTGTGCATGAATCAGATCATTTAATATCAGATAAAAAAAAATTAAAAGCTTACATATCTACAACAATACAGCTTTTTTTTTTTTTGCTGGTTCTAACCCTACTGTACGTACACTGAATCATAAAATATAATCTTTAAAATACATTAATGTGTGAATCCATTTAACCTTTTTAATACTTTCTTGGACATTCACTAAAACCCTGATATCTACCCTATATTCACCCTTATAGAAAAGATGGAATATTCCCCAAACTGCATCATTGTAAATTTCCCATTGAGATGAATAAAGTATCTGTCTATCTATCTATCTATCTATCTATCTATCTATCTATCTATCTATCTATCTATCTATCTATCTATCTATCTATCTATCTATCTATCTATCTGTCTGTCTGTCTGTCTGTCTGTCTGTCTGTCTGTCTGTCTATCTATCTATCTATCTATCTATCTATCTATCTATCTATCTATCTATCTATCTATCTATCTATCGAAATCTCCTAAAGATGACAGGAAAAAGAAAACTATGTTTTTCTCTCATTCTTCTGTCTTTATTTTTCAGTAATATTAGCTGATGAGGTGAGTTTGAAAGCACAAACCAACAGCTAAATAAAAATCAATTAATTAATTAAAATAAATCCGTTTTAATTGAGTCATTAGAATGATTCCTTAACGTTTCTAGGTGCTAATTAGCTGTATTTAGGTTTTTTTTGTTTTTTTAATTTTATTTCTAAACCTTCTATTAATCCTGTCAGGGAAAGAAACCTTATAAAAATGCCAAGATGAAGATGGCTAGACGCCTGTTTTCTCAGATTCTTCGAAGGATAATGAAATGATTTGGCGAGGAATCAGACAGTTATTTATTTATTATTATTATTATTATTATTATTATTATCTTTTCTCTTTTTTTTTATCTGGCGTCTCTAAGCAATTCGTAAGGAAGAAAAGTTTGCTCGCACGAGTAAAGCGTGTGCATGAGTTCGAAGTGTCAAGCAATTTCACAAATAGAAAGGCTTGTATAATGAAGAGGGGGGGGGGAGAAAACAAATGAGAACACAACCAAACAGAAAACAGTAATGAAGACAATGTGACTTTTATTAGTTAAATGCGTGACAGGTCGAAGATAACGTGCAAAGGGCGATTTGATTTGCACGACCATGTGAAACTACACCAGAAATAGATGTTGACTCATATCTGCCCTTGGTGACTCTTGCATAAAACATCCTGATGAGCTGCAAGTCCTTTGAAGATCAGTGAGAGTGGTTTCTTTAAGTCAAACCAGGGATGAAAAGCCTTGAGGATAAAAAAGCTTTAATAAAACAGTGATAAAAACACGGTGTAAAATGCGTCACATTCATCCACTTCTTTTTATTATGTTTTGAAGGTTGAAAAAAAAATCCCAATTTTTCCATCAATGCTTTTTGAATCCGTTCATTAATTGAACATTAATCATTCAGTGCAAATTTAGATGACAACACTGCAGTGTAAAGGGTCGCATATTAAACCTTAATTATTAGCCAAGAACGTCCGTATGTATATAATGACTACGAGGTTTTTGTATTTAACGTTCTTGTTTTCTTAATGGCTCCTCCTTAATAATTACCAGTTGCTGGGGATAATTAATGTGACTGTAACTCTAATTGTGCTTTCAGCTTTCAAGCATGAAGAAATAAAATGTCATGATAAAAATCACTTTTTTTTTTTTTTTTATCTGTTCAGTACTGAGCCCTATTTTACAGAGTAAACTCCAGATTTCTGGCTAAGGTCCTGTACGTCAGGTAAAACTATTACCTGTACAAAAGCAATAGAACTAAAAAATGAAAAAAAGGTTTTGGGGGTATTGGGGAAATATTACCAGAATATAAAGTTTTTAAATTGGACAGGTTTATAGTTCACTTCATATTTTCATAGTCTTATGTTACATATTTTCAGAAGCAGTACTTATTAATAAAAAGCAGAACTATGATATATAATATACCTTTATGCTAACTATGAATTACAGTGTATTTTTACCACATATCTGTTCAGTTCTCTATTCTGATTGGTTATAGGATTTCCATAAACAATGACAATATTTGTAGTTTCAATGTTTATATCGATGTAGTAGTTGCTGTTATGGTTTCTGAAGTAATTTATCAGACTCAAGAAGTTTCCAAACTTTGTCCTGTATTGATTTGTACCTCTCACGGACGTCTTTGGTCTCATTAAACATCTCGGTCTCGAGTGAGAACTTTTCTTATATCGTTTGCAAAGTTTGCCAAGTTTCTAGAAAACAGACAAGATTAACAGCTGCTTTTCTGGCTTGTTGGTTTAGATGTATGATTCTTACTTGAGAGGTCCAAGGTTCAAATCCCGCATGAGCCCTTTCTTTAGGTCAGCGGTGGCTCAGACTGTTGATCAGAAGGTCAGGGGTTCAGGCCCCAGCATCGCCAAGCTGCCACTGCTGGGCTCTTAAGCAAGGCCCTTAACCTTCTCTGCTGCAGGGGTGCTGTATCATGGCTGACCTAGTGCTCTGACCCCAACTTCCTAAGCCGGGATATGTAAAGAAAAGTATTTCCCTGTAATATATACACTGGCAAGAAAAGGTTTGGAAGCACCAAGACATTGTTGCATGTTTACACTGAAATATAATAATAATACCAAAGCATCATCATTCATGTGGAACAATTTAATCAGCAGGTCCACCATCTAAAACTTCAAAGATTACCTCATTTTACTTAATCAGTGTTAGCTTCGAAAACTATTTGTTTTGCAAGATATTCAAGTGTGAAGGCTCAGGACAGCTGGCCTCACAGGTAGATTTGCCAATAAAAAAAGGTTGGCAAGTCAAAAGAAAAGGTTACAGTGGACTTTAGATGCCTGGACGTAAGCCGTGTGGACTGAACCCCATTGAGCTGGTGTGGGAGAAGCTGGACCGAAGAATATCTGCAAAAAAAAATTGATCAATGCTAGAGATTTGTCAGGGAGTTATTACTGCAAAGTTGATTTTTTTTTGAAGAAAGTAAAGTTTAGCATGCAAATTTGATTTTCCCATTTATTCTGTGCTCGAATATGCTTCAAAATGAATTGTTCATTTATTTTGTGTCTTTGATCCGTGTACAACCATTTGATTCGAATAAAATCAACAAAAGATAATAAAAACACATAAGTGTGTAGGTGTTTCCAAACTTTTTCCTTGCCAGTGTCTGTGACAAATAAAGGCTTCTTTTCTGTAATAAAAGTGATAACAGGAACTAACTTTCCGAAATATTAAATAAATCAAAAGTATGCATGTTCTTAGTTAGCACTGGCAAGTTGCAGCGGTGGAAAGATGAAAATAAATACTTGAGGATGTGCTGTTATTGGGGGGGCCTCTTCGGGGTGACACTAGTATGCTGTAATGTTTTATTCCAGCAAATATTGTATGTGATCCTCGAAAACTGAAATTTTAACATTTAGAAACAGATCTTGTTTCATATACAAAACTACGCACCATGTAAAGGGAAATTTGAATGAAAACAGGTATTTTCATATGGATGCATTTAGAAAGAGCTACCAAACTATTTCTGTGATTGTTACCTCAATATAGAATATCTTAATATTCTTATAAACCTTTACTGAGTCTTCCCATTTCTTATTCTGCGCCTGCACAGAATCAGAACCATCACTGGTCTCCAACCACAATCAGCCATGCTGATTCACTTCAGCTCCGGTGAAAACCATTGTAATGTAAGAGAGCCAGTGACACTTCGGAAGTTGAACGCAGAGGCGAGAAATGGTTTGACTCTTTTCCGAGAAACACAGAAGGTCACAGTAGGTCACAGGAGGTCAGGACATGGGTGGAGCTTCTGCAGGAAGAACAGCAGTCATGCCATTAAAGTCATGGAATTGAAATCTGTGACGCAGATATCAGGGCTTCTTTATGCATGTTTTCTGCTGGTTTGCCCTCTAAGTGAAATGCGCTATGCATCTTTATTTCTTGCTCTAATTCTTGGCAATCACTGCAGCCCGATTTGACATGCATCGCAGCTTTAATGCATCTGTATCGCATTTTAATTGACTGATGTAACATATTGAGATATTGAGAGCAACTCTACAAGCAATTGAGTGTGCGACTGCCCTGTGCTGAGTTTATTGCCATCCTCTGTGAGTGGAAAATATTCAAATTGATGGTATGGAAATCTCTGGATGAGCTACGATTTGAAATGTAAAGCAGGGTCTCCAGGAGATGAGCTGGCGCCCTGCTGCACCCTCTCCACAACTCAGCCAGATATCTGAATTCCGTGTGCAGGGAGAAATCCGCGGATCTGGAGCAGGTGTGGAAATAGTACCCGATCGAATGGGACCTCCGGTCCGGCACCCAGCTCTTCGCAACTTGAAGGTAAGTCCAAATGGGACGGAACCTGTTAATGCGTGTGTTACTTTCTAAAGTCTTTTCTATTATTGCTACGAAAATACAAGTACCAAAGTAAGACGTTTCAGCCCTGATCTGGGCCTGGACACATACCATGTCTGTAGATATGCAATCTGGCGTCGGATTGATTTCTAATTCTTATGAATTGGGCATGTTTTTTGCGACTGTACGTATAGTTGAGTTTTCGCCAAGAGAAAGCTTTCGACAGCTGGGTACTGAGAGAAAACAATACAGCTGCCATTCAAATATATTCAAACCAACCTGATGAAATGCCACAGCAACCTCATTGGGAGGTGAATGACAACAGGCAATGGCCCTTAGCATGGAACTTTTGAACGACGGAAATAATGTGTCGCAATTAGGTTACAAGGCGAATGAATCCTCTGGGAGATTTGCCACAGAATGAATGTCGCACTCAAAGTCACAGGAGCTTGACCATGACCTCTGCAACACGGTAGGAAGGAATTCAAGAAATGATCCGGCTGTAATTGGGCACGTTCGAATCTAGTCAAAAAATCAGGTGGTTCTTAGGGGTGCTACATATAGAGACGGTGGTTGTAGTAGTTCTGAGAGGTTTTTAAAAATACATTTCCTTCGGATGAAACTGCTAGCTACTATCAGCATCAGCTGTAATCGGGACAACTTTTTCAAATTTGCCCCACTAGCTAGTTCTCCCTATTACATAACAGCTATAAACTAGGCAGCATGAAGGCTAACACATGCTTTCTCCTAGACATGCGAAGATGGCTAGTCTTGCTTTGATTGACCAGGCAGAAAGGATTGCCTTTTATGGAAAACTAAAGAGACTCTATTTGCATGTTCCAAAGCCTTGGTGTCGCACTGAATGTCCTAAACTTGCTCTTATTACAAAATAGCATAGTGGTCAAAATATTCCTGTATTTCAAATCTTTCATTTCATACAGTCAGTTTCCAAATTTCATCGTTGAAGCTGCAGAATAAAAAACAGATAGAAAAATATTTGGGCATAGGCGGATGATTGGCGTTTTTCCCCTCCAAATTAAGTCATAACAAACCAATGGTACGACCAATTGCCCATCCCTAACCTGAACTTTTCATATCAAAGGAGTTGTGTAAATGCTTACGAATTTGCACTCATGCACCCGTGTTGGTCATCAAGAAGGCACCTCAGAAGCTGGCTTTTAGAGTCTTACCCATGTGTATGCATCATTTACTGTATCTACTCGTCAAGTGATTTACTTCTAACTTTTAACACTTCTGCTGTTTTGTCGGTTTCCTTTGTGGAATATTTTTAGCATCTGAAGGGTGTATTTACAACCGTTGATTACATTTCGGTTTGTAGCTACAATTTACAAAGTCAGAAGAGCAAAATACCCGTAGTGAAGTCACTTCTTCTCGAATTCATCTTATGAACAATTAACAAGTCAATGACTGTAACTCAGTGACCTTGAACAAGTAGCTAATTCCAGTCCTACGGTTAAATGAAACAACTTTCCTATGCTGTTTCGATTCCTCTACCTTTTCTCTTGCGAGATCCTACTGAGCAGCTGCCGTTATAACCCCTAGATCTTAGTTTCCTCACTTAAACTACTGAACAGAGACTATAAAGCTCTGTAGCAAGGTTCCGCAAGCATTCTTTGGATAGTTGTCAGTTCTAGCGCTCGAAAGGGTTCTACTTGCCACATTTTCTGAAACCGTTTCAGGTTTCGAACATACTTGAACGATGTGTTGATGGACAACAGCCATCATGGCGCTAAACAGTTCACCACAGATGAACTTTTGGTGAAACGTGTTGGCATGTAGCCGCGTGTAAGCCAGTAGTAGATGACTAGGGGGCGGGGCTTCAGTTATTTACATGGATGTTGGACTAGACAGACAAGAAACCGGTCAGAGATGTGAGCCCGTGTTCAGTCGATCAGAATACGACACGATAAATATTGTATATTTTACCTAGAATGAATAGAGAAATCAGTACACATGAGAAAGCGATGTCTGATGGACGAAAAAAATGTCTAGCCTCAATATTTTCCCACAGGAACAAACCATTTCAGTTCAATTTTATTTGTCTTTTAGCAATGGACATTGTACAATATAATAATATAATAATATAATATATATTTTATTATAGGGGTGATGAATGCAAGCTTTTTTAGGTGTGTTATAGAAATTCTGTATGTATTAATCTTTAAATTAACCCGGCAAATAATTTTAAATAGATTATAGAGTTATTCTAAAAGAAAAAGAACAACCTTTCACTTTAAAAGAGATTTTATTGTGGTACAGTGTTGCGGCAGAGCTACTACAACAAGGAGAAAAGTGACGGTGCGACAAAAAAGTGTTTCATCACGATGTTCATCTTTAATCTATGTTCTCTTCCCTTCACTTCACACCCAGCTATACCTTCCCCTGTTACATGGCACCATTGTGGCCCTGAGAATTATTTCAACAGGCATATGGTTTCAAACGCACGGGTCTTGAGGCGGATGAGTCAGGCGGATTCATTTCTGCTCCGTTTCATCGTCATGGCATCCAGACAAAACCATGGCTACAGTTTGATTCTAGCACAGAGGATGTTCTGAAGTTTGACAGAGAAACGAGGAACGGCTGTTTTGCGCCATACAGTGTCGCTTTTCACTCGGCCTAGTACTTATCGAGTGTTGTTCACCTTCCTCCTTTTTTCTTTTTCCACCAGCCTCTCGACATGCACCGTGAGTGAGTCACAAAGACATGGCCTCGATTAGGTAACTCCAGGAGTTAGGAATCAAAGGCACATGTCCGTCACCACACGCCGACATCCGTGGAGGGGATGACGTTAAACAACATCTGCAAGGTCTGAAAAAGCAGGGAGATAGCGAGAGAGAGAGAGAGAAAGAGATAGAAATAAAAGCAAGAAAGAGAGATAAAAATACACGTTGTTAATTTAATTATTTTCCCTTTCTTTCCTTTTCTCACGCTTCGCTCCTATTTAACTCCAGCAATTAAATAATCAAAACAATATCAAGTCCATATCTGCAAGTTAGTCAGACACCTACCTTAATTTGCAGTGAGAGGCAAATGAACCTGGTGATGAGTCACAGCGTTACGTTAAGAATAGATTTCTTTTCTTTTCTTTTCATACAAAGACACTGAAATCATGCACCCCTTCGAAACCCAGGTCTCATAGTCCATCCTATTAAACACCTCAAAAATCCCATTCCCCAAAATCAAGCATCTCTTTGAAGCATCACATTGAAATCCGGTCGAATCTTGCATCAGGGAGCCGAGAGACAAAACTGAGTATCTACTCAATATATACTTTATCAATATATGCATATATATATATGTCAAAATACTGTCTGATTTTAAAATTGATTTTGTATAAAGATTAGAATGCTTGATGAATTGAAATACTAGTATGTGCTAGGATTATTCTCTTGTTCGGTATTTGATTTCAAGTCGTACTTTAAAATATCTGAATGTAAAGATGAATTTTCTCAAATTATTCTAATTTAATGTACATCCTGGAATTTTATGTGCACCGTATCACATTTTAATCGAATACAAGATCATATTTTTTTACTTGAAAAAAAAACCAACCTGGTGCAGCCATTGTTAACTTTTACCGAAATATAAATTATATTTTTTTTATTTATAATTAGTAACACAGATTATAAATATATTTAGCTCCCCCCCCCCACTTGACTCAGTTCCCTGAAAGCATCATAAAATTAAGACTAGGAAAGATGAATGTTGAATGTTTTATTTTTATTTTTTTTTTTACATTTTTGCTGCATTGCCTTGAAAAAAATTTTAGCTAGTGTCTCACGAGAAGCCGGAAATATGAAAATATTCGGAATATTATGATAATATGATTTGTTAAAAATGTTCAGAGAACTGAAAACGAATGCAATGCTAAACCTTCGTTTCTTTTTATTGCACCTTTTAGTTTTTGATCATTAGAACAATGTGCAAGACCGTAGGCCATGTCTGTGTATGTTCAATGGCGTATATAAGGAAAATTTCACTCTGATTTGTTTTTTCTTTTTTTTCCAAAGAGCTGAACAAATGAAAGCCTTCATGGTTTCAGACAAATACAGTTTGTAAGAAGAACCCCTTCCTCCTGCCAACAATGAACCGTTCTCGTTTTTTCATATTCTTTTTACTTTTGCAAACTGCTATGAATTTGTGACTGAGATTATGTTGAATAAAATCCGAAGAAACCTCGAATAATCCTTCTATTAAAATAGTATTTATAGGAATAGAATTGAAAGTTTAATTAATAGAATTGAGAATTTAAAAATTAAAGAAAAAAACAAAATGTAAATATAAAAATACACACGGTAATTTTTTTTTTATAGAATTCTGTTCTATTGCTTTTATGCTTTACAGTTAAGTGCTGGATAAAACATTGATGATGTGTCTCATTGTATTGTCAGCGTTATAGATAGAAGACCATCCGATCTACAGTCTACAGTCTTCTAGACCCTGTTGAGAGTGTCTCTATTTTATCAGATTCACTTTGTTTAAATGAAGAATAAAAGAAATGCAGTGTGTGTGTGTGTGTGTGTGAGAGAGACAGAACTGAAACTGGACCCTATAGCCGTAAGCCTGAGAGTTGCTGAAAGGATTTTGATGCAGTAATATTATCTCTCTGTCCCAGCTCAGGCCACACAAAGGTGCGCAGCCAAGCGCCAGACCAAGGCATGTCATCTAAATGGCGAAGCCTTCTTTTGCAGTGTATTACATCCAGCTGCTTTGTGCTGCTTGAATTTGGCTGGGAGACAGCACAAAGGAGGCAGTTTGTTCGCCCCCGACAAGCTTGCTTTTATTTGCGTCGGCTCTTTGATGTATAGAGAGAGAAGCATTTAGGTCCGGGATATCCCTCGCCCAGCGCCAGGGAAGAAATCCCACTCCTGGAGTATGATCCTTAACAATCCCCAGCCTTTCAGCACTCAAAGCTTTTATTCTCTTTAAGAACCTCACTTTCCACTATTGTGTCCACTATCTGTTATTTGAAGATAAAGAGGAATGCTAGGTGTGCTCTCCTTTGTCACTGAGTTAGGGTCCATACCGAATATTCCAGATTTAGGTCCGTTGACAGTTACACAGCTATGTTTATCTTGTATAAAGTCACATTTCTAAATGAAAAACAGTAATCCTTATCTTTCGTATTTTGCTTCTCTTCATTCCCGAAAAATCATCTGTATCATTAGCATTATCGCTTTCTTTCATTCGCTTGTTTTTTTTGATCGACCTTTCTCAGCTTTATTGCGCAATAGTCAAAGCGGTAATCATTGTGTGGACTGCCGAAGATTAGGTGTACACAAAGAGGCAAATGAACTGGTCCTCACTGCTGTAGGTTTGCAGTGTCCGAAGCTTGACCAGAGAGAAGCATGCAAATAGAGCTAGTAAAATATACACACACAGACACACACTCACACTGCCCACATCTTGCAGGCAGGGACAGTGATGAATATGAAATGGCCATTAAATTAAGACAGAAACACAGTTAGTTAGGTATTTCAGGGGCCAGGTCCACAGCAGGAACCTTTTTAGGAACCTACAAACTTTAGCCGCATTCGGCAGAGTTGATTGTTTTGAGTTTCTGCTCCAGTTTTTACGCTCTTTCCTGCTGACCCAAACTATTGGAGTCAGTAGATCATAATGTCCCTGACAGGTCAAATGCAAGTATCACTGAACTAATCTCCCTCTTAACTGCCCTTTTGAAAGTTTAGCTAAGTCATTCCTGAAGGTTCTTCCATATTAGAGGCAATGATGTTTATATAATAATAGGTTTGATTTATAGAGCACCCAAAGATTATTTTACAATTTAAAATGGAGAAAAAGTAATAGATTGGATAGGAGAGTCCCGAAACAGCATCAAAAAAATCCTCACGGCACCAAAAAGACAAGATTCTGTAGAAAACGTCCTGTAACCCGATGAGAGCCGTGAGCACACTGAACTAATAATCCGAGAAGCAACAGGAGACGTGATCAGGAGCTGCACTAAATCTAACAAACCTGAAAAAATATCAGTTCGAATGACTATGGTGCTTGGCCCCCTAAAAACATGACCTCGGTATTTTAACACAGCAGGTTTGCTGTGTTAAAATTCACACATATGCTTCACACAGAGATAACCAAGACCAAGAAATGCTGCCACATTTTCAACCAGAACATATTACACAAAATGTCTGCCAGCAACTATAAAAATATGCACACAAAAAACTGAAGTTTAACATTACTAAGATATATATATATATATATCACTTTGCCATTTTTATGCACCAAAAACAAACTGTGAAATTCAAGTTCCTGCTCCCGAAAGCTACATTAAACTTTTCTGACGTAGAAGTTTTCTTTCCTTTTATCTCACGCCTGAACTATTATCCAAAATATCCGATTAAATAAATAACATATTAGCTAGATAAGCCATCAGACCCTCATACACTAACAGAAGTGAAGACTACTGCACAATAATGTTATTTCTATAGACATGTTGGACCCATAATGTTCAACAAGTTGCACTACACTACCAGTCAAACGTTTGGACACACCTTTTAATTTAATGTTCTTTTGTTTAGGGATTTATTTTCTACATTCTAGAACAATACTGGAGATTTCAGAACTATGAAATAACACACATGGACTTAAGTAATCCATCTGTAATGACAACAAACAGCAGTCAGTTGTTATTTTAAGACACGAAGGTCAGGTGTTCTGGAATAGTTCTTGCAAGAACAGTATTGTCAAGTGCATTTGCAAAACCCATCAGGCACCATGATGAAACTGGCTCACATGAAGACCATCCCAGTAAAGCAAGACCAAAACTTACCTCTGCTGCAGAGGAGAAGTTCATTTAGAGTGACCAGCCTCAGAAATCACCAATTAACAGCACCTCAGATTAGAGGCGTTATGAAGGCTTTACAGAGCATCAGTAGCAGACATATCTCAATATCAACTGTTCAAACGACATTATTGTGTATTTCGGCCGCCTTCAGCATTGTTTTACAATGTAGAAAGAAATAAACATCAGGAAAGACCATGGAATTAGAAGATGTGTCCAAACTTTTGACTGGTAGTGTATGTGTTTGAACAACTTTGGTGCTTGGACCCCCCCAATAAGCCAGTCTCTGTGTTTAATCTATTCAGAGTTGCTGCATCGCTGTACATTTGGCACGTGCTGAAAGGAATGTAGTCGCACTTTCATCTTTCATCACTTCTCTAAGTTTACATAAAGGTCACGGTCAGTGCAGGGCAGAGGAAATGCAAAACAGTGACTTGTTCTGGAACTGTGTGGTTCATGTTTAGGACACTTCCTGAAGCTCTCACTGGCGTTCGAAAACACTGATGGCAATCAAGCTGGAGAAATGGCGTTACTAAGAGGAATTTTTCACTTTGTTCTGTATCATTTGATCAGTTCAACTTCAGCATCATGTCCTGTCATTTTTTTAAATATCAGTGCAATTCTAAATCTACTACAAGAGCAGCCACCAGTTCCGCCCTCTGAACCTCTCACTATTTAGGGCAAATTTCAAGCCGTTATTTCCAGCACGACCCTCATTACTGCCGCTGAAGTGTTTCAGTCACATTGCCAAGTGCCACAGCAGCCAGCTCATGTCACGTTGCTTTGTAAAACATATTGTGTCGTTGTGCTGCTAGCCAGAAGATGTTGCTCATTGGTAAAGGGAGTGACAGGAGCATTATGTTGCTTTAACAACTACCTGCTATAAAAAATGACACTTGAAAATGGTCACTTTTATCCTTTCTTTAGGGGATATCAAGTTGGCACTGATTAAAGGCTACGTAGAGGCGAGGCGAGAAGGTGATGCGTGAAAACCTTTGATTATGAATGATATCAATGGAGCAGAAGCCCTAGTCTTGGCTCGGTTTTATTTTTTCCTCCACATTACAGTGTGATGGGTGTGGGGAAAGCATGTGCTGTGTTGTTTTAAGTTAAATTTCCAGTCATTTCCTCAAAACCCTGGCTGCATTAGTAGTGCACTTGTTGTGTGACTCATGACGATATATAGATCCACCGCTGGTTTTCTCGATATTTGATTACTAATCAGGAAGCAGGGAATGAAGTGTGTGTGTGTGTGTGTGTGTGGAACAGTTTTTACTTTGGGTTGGAAGCATGTTAAGGCTCAGTTTATGAACGTCCTTTCAGTTTCATTTCTAAATTATCACACTTTTCCTAAGAAAGGTCAAATTTACATACTCCCTGACATGAGCATTCCGTCAGGCATCAGCCGTCATGAAGATGTTTTTTTGTCAATTCTGATGTTAAAAGAGACCTGAGGCAAGTGAGACAGGATGTCCTCCCTCCCCAGTCAGGTAAGATGATGGCTAGAACATGCTTCTTCTGAAAGTCACCAATATAAATCAATATATGGAAATGAAAGAGCTAAAATATATAGCATATTATTTTATGAACTAAGCTACAAAGGAGCTATCAATTGTCATGACATACTACCAAGTCACTCCATGACATGATCAACAAAACTCGATGTCACAGGTGTTGGGATCATTTGTATCAACACTGCCAAAAGCATGTCTTTATGTCATCCGTTCGGATAAAACGTTAATGCAGACTGCCGTCAGCTGTCAGTGGGGAGCTTATGTAGGTTTCACTAAAACCTCTGAACCTTCCTTTAGAGTTGTCTAAAACAATTTACACCACGCATCTGTTGAATTCTCGAACCCGAAGGTGTGGATTAATTTGACAGTTGTTCCGTCTTAACTTAAATGACAGGTTTGTATTAATGCGCTCATCTTATTGTTTCTATAGTAACACTCATTCACAGGAACCAGACGCTGCCCATAATCTAAGCCAACTAATAAACGGATTAAGAAAATGTAACTGGTATTTACCCGAAAGACAACATCATAATCATTGAAACGGTGAAGGTTTCTGCTAGGAGACATTTATTTATTAACATTCCTGGAAGGAGTCTTGGGTGTCAGCCCTTTTGTAACGGTCAGTAAGTTTTCCACCATGGGAAAGTCTACAGGTCAGAGGTTTTCTGGGTAACATGACATGTGATTGTTATTTTTCTTTCTTTTTCTTCAATAAAGAGAGAAAAAGAAAGGCTTGTGAGAGAACTTAAAAGTTAGCTATAAACAGATACAATTGGTTTTTATTCTGCATATAAGTAATTTTTTGAAAGTAAAATTACTCAGGAAGCACTGTGAATTATTCAGTAACCCGAGTGAAACTAACAGATAAAACGTATTTGGTTAAATCCATTACTGAGCGAATTCTTTTCACGATCCGATTCTTCCAATATCATGTACCGAGGCATTCAGGGAAGACTTAAAAAGACTAGAGTGATTACTAAAGGCGTTTAGGTTTGGACACTACCTATTTTTAATCTAATCTGATGTCATAAACTCCAATACCTGCATGTCTTTGGCCTGCGTTGTCATTTCATATCAAAGGACGCATATTTTCATCCATGATGCTCAAGTTCCAAAAAGGGTGTGGGAGAGAAAGAGAGAGAGAGAGAATGAGTAAGAGATGAATGGTGGAACAAGTGATGCTCATTCAGCTGTACAGCCTGTCCCTGAATCGCTTTCTCCCACCCCCATTACTGCCAGAGGTTATTTTTACTGCCAGGTACGAGTAAGTCATGATGCGCAAGCCTCATTACTGATATTTATGGAACACAAATTGAAACGGAAAAATGATACAGCGTCCCCCCGAGGACCCATCTGCTCTTAATAGTTGTTGGTAAAGGCAGTGAAAGGAGGGGGTTCAAAACTGCTGACGGGCGGAATTCTTTCAGCCGCCGCGCACTTCAAATCTCATAATGATTCTGGAGACCAGACGAAGCCCAGATGTAATTAACCGCCACAAACAAGCACGCTCAGGTGACCTATGTAGCAGCAACAACATAACAAAACTGTGTCTACAGATGAAATTCCAAATAAAATCCACGGGATTAGAGGCACACACCATAGCAGTGGAGAAGGTGGTGTTGTTCTGTAGTATAGGGACAGCCAGTCCACTGTTTTTTCCTCTGGCATGCCGGTGCTTTAATTTTAATATCTGAAAAAGTTTTTCCGCATTTTTTTATCCGGAATTTATCGATGCTCGGTTTCGTTTCTTGGCCTGTATTTACGCTGTGAAGATTATCGTGACCGTTTTATACATCACAGAATAGATAGAATATGCGAAAGTTCTAGTCACGACGTCTTTGGAAATCCTTTTTGACCTTTGAGTTGAAGGGGTTTTTTTTCCTCTTTTTTTTTTACATTCCCAAAAGCAATTTGGCAGCAGAAGCAATGTGTTTTGGGTTTTTTTTTTTTCTTTTTTTTTCCCTTTTTGTTCTTCTTTCTGAAAATATATTTCAAAATCTTCATTATTCATGCAAGACTTGTCCTTGTTCTCCAGGCCATTTCTTTTTTTTTCCAGTAGTCATGTTTAATTGATGTGTTGTAGCTTTTTTCACTGATCAGTTTTAAAGTCTCACAAATCGGTTTGCGTAGAAGAGTTATTTCTGCTTCATAATGCTGTCTTACACTTTCTTACACTGTCATGAAGGTGTACCTTATGCCGGGGATACCGGACGACTCAGTCGCCATTAGCTTTTGAAAGTGTAGACTATTTAAAAATGCGTATATATATATATATATAAAATCTAGCTGCAGAAACAGAACATTACTTGAGCCTGTGATATTTTTTTTCAGGGTGGCATTTTTTATTAAAATATCCAAAAGACCAGTGAGGTATCTTTTCTTGTTTTGGGATCTTTTTATTTTATTGTTGGATTTTTTTAGGCTATAGACTAACGTATCTTCGTATTGTGACATATTTGAGTATTGCTGCCTGAGTTTTTAATCTGCCTGCAAGTTGACACTCACTGGCTTTTTCCTTATAATATTTGATATGAATGAGCTTCAGAAAGGCTTTCGGTTTGATTTTCTTTCTTTCTTTCTATCGTTTTATTTATTTATTTTTGTTTGGCTCCGTCTTCATTCATGTCCCCAGTACTTCTCAAACCAAAGCTACGCCCGTGTTGTAAGCAGTCAGCATCACATCACGTCTGATTTAAAGCTTTGCTCTAATACAGCACAGAGAGGAAGAGTGTCACCTGAAAGCTCTGCAGCCCAGTCCACAGGCTTATGACTCACAGGGTTAGAGACAAGGACAGACACAGAGAGACAGGGACACAGGCGGAGAGGAGGAAAGGTGCCTCAGAGACCAGACCTTTCCGTGGCTTTTTGGCATAAAACAGACAGTGACCGAGACAAGCAGTCTGTAATGTCAATCATTTTATTATTTAGTGCTTGCTAGGAAATTCACTAAAGAGATCAACACAGTGTTTATTAAAAAAACAAACAAATCCTGTTCTATACAAGACTTTCTAAAAACATAAATATGTACACAGGTATGAACAGCTCATGCTAGAAGAGTAACAAAAACAAACAGGAAATGAAAGCAAAATGCTTTACAAAGTTACAGATCCATCTATTACCTTGTAATTACCTTATTATTACATGACATTAGTATATTATAATATTATATTCGTGTAGGTGGACAAAAATAAATAAATACTGTTTATGTATATGCTTTTACAAAATGAACTGCAATAGTGCATCACATGTAAATATAATACATAAATATATAAATATTATAATATGGCAAGTGAAAAGGATATAAAGGAATAGGAATACATTTTTTAGAATGTGTTTATAATGGATGGATAGAAATACGGATACATGATAGGAGTCACGAAAAAGGTTTTCAGGGCATCTTGTTATGGCTAGAGGTGTGCATCAGGATGTGCTTCGTGTGGCTAAGACTTAGCAGACAGATATAAAGCTCGTGCTCATTCAGTCATCCTTTAGTAAATTCCAACATCAGGGTTGTGGTGGTTTAATTGGGCTACTAAATTTGGTGAAATGGTGCCAAATCTATTTGTTAGAACAAAACCCAGTCTCTAAATCTACTTGAGACAGATTTAGTGATATAGATGAGACAGAGGAACTGTCAGAGCCAGAATGCATATTCACTGAAATCACATTGGCTGGCATTTCCACCTCTGAGCTTTTTCCCAGTGTTTTCCCATAGAAAGCCCTACATTAGTAGGGCTAATAATAATAATAATAATAATAATAATAATAATAATAATAATAATAATAACAATGACAATAATAATAATAATAATAATAATAATAATAATAATAATAATAATAATAATAATAATAATAAACAAAACTTTGAATAGTGATAGTCAATGGCTGTAACAATGCTTCTCTCTGAGGTGTAATACAGCAAGGGTGACTACTATGCACTTTTATTAATGTGTAATATCTATGTAATTACCATGCAAGGTTTGTGTTGGAATATCGTAACAAGACAACCCCTCAGATCTAGCAGTACCCTATAATGTGGAGAATTATTCAGCTCCTGATACCCTCAGAAAGTCAGAAAGACAAGTCTGACTGAGAAAAAGGAAAACAATGCAAATGTAATGTAATTATTTACTGTGTCAAGATACACTTACACACATACAGTGACACAGTGTAAGTTTACTTAAATTGCATCTCTGGAATCAGGTGGTACAAGTGCATCCACACTTTATATGTAATTACTGGCAGGCAGAAAAACCTACAGGAGCTATTTAAACACCTTAAATAAATAATATTGCCAAGTTCAATACGATAAAAAAAAACATTTATCTTAGGAATAGTATAGAGAACTATAAGAATAAGAATATTAATGCATGTAAAATGTTAACTGATAAACCTAACACTTATAGCTATTTATAACTATTTATAGCTTTCGACTTTTCAGAGACGCTTAATTCGCTAAAAAAAAAAAAAAAAAAAGATCATATTGAAGAATGTGATGTATAAAGCAAGATAGAAATAGATTTCAGAAAAGATTCTTCGCTTGAATTATAGCATTTTGGGATTTCTCACCTCAGGAACCCGACCTGATCTCTTGAGAAATTCACATTTGCGTGACCCTGACCAGGGTACGTGGTTGGATTTATTACTATTTATTACTGATCCAGTTCATACATTAATAAAGTATTATAATATAAATATAAAGTATTACTCGTTCCTACTTAGCTCTCAAATCCGAAGATGGTTGGAGGATGTTGATTAAGCGTCTCTCTGTCATTAGTGCTGTAGCTGTAACTCAAATCATAGGTATATGTGAACTTAGCACTTATCGTTGCTATGGTAACAGCTTCACAGGAACTTGTATGATGGGCTATGTAATCTAAGGCTAAGAAATGTGTTGTTGTTCTTTTTTAACAAAGAAAACTCTACTGTATAATAAATATGAAGCTGTTTTCTGTAAGGTGTTTAGTTATTCGTGAAAGGAGTCTCCAGTGTCAGCAGTTTCTCTGCAGTGGGAAAGTGGAAATCTTCAGGACGGAAGATTTTCTCGTTTCTCTGTAACAAGACAAGCAATCTTAGTAACTTCAGGAAAGAGAGAAAAGAGAGAGTTTGGTGACGAAACAACATGTTAGGAATAAAGTCATATTTAAAAAATTGATAATGAATATTCTGGATTTATGTATGTCTTAAAAGCTGTTCTTTGATATTGTCCATTGTTAAAAGCACTATTCTTAAAAATTTTTAATTGAAGTGAATAACATAGGTGATAAAAGTCTTGTCCCTATTCCACATTGTTAAATGTAACTGTAAACAGTTAAAAGAAAAAGAAATAGATAAATAGTTCGTAAATAGATTAAAATTGTAATTACTGCCAAGTTGCTTTGGTAAACCACGTCAGGGTGTGCTTTTCTTAGAAGATCATCTAAGATCTAAGAATATCTCACTTCCTTTAACAGCATGTCTTGTGATTTATTCCCTACTTATTAGTTATAAGTGTATCATCAAGTGCCCTTTACTTTAAAGCTAACAGCGATATTCCCAAAGAGAACGAATAAATGAGTGTAGGGGAAGTGGGCAAATACTTTCCACTAGAAAGTATTATATCATTTTTAATCACATCAAGCAGCCATCTCATCGTTTAGCATCCTTCAGATATCAGACTGACATGAAGCTTGATCACAAAAATAATGACATATTTAAAGTGATACATAAATAAACAGGACTTTTGTGGATATATAGGAGTATCCCATCTTGTATATTTAACATTAAAAACCGACGAATGATTGTAAAATTGTAATCATTTGCATAAGCCAACACACTGTATAAAACATTACGAATGGTTGAGGTCCGAGTAAGAGATGGAGCCGACGGCCGTAGCTTTAGTTCGTTTCTTCATTAGAATTCGTATGCCGTTCTCTGAGCTCGGGTTGTTTACAAGCACTTTGAAAAGTAATATTGCACCATATATCAGGTTAAAACACTATGATTCTCATTATTGCTCTTGAGTGAACACTCATTTCTTTACATTTGTGGGTTCTTACAAAATTTAAGGCATAAGCAGGGTTCCGGCTGTAAAAGAGATTTCACAGTAATGTTTAATTAGTGGAATCCTAACTCTCAATTCAATTTTATTTGTGTAGTGCTTTTTACCAATAGACAGCTTTGCAGAAATCCGGTTGTTGGATTTGGATCCCTGATAAGGAAGCCAGCGGTGAGGAAAAACTCCCTGAGATGACTACCCTGAGAGTAACAGGACTTAAAAGGAAACCATCCTCTTCTGGGCGACACCAGATTGTGAGATTAGAACTCATTACATGTACAGGTGGAGAAGAGTAACAGTGGAAACAAAGTGTACTGAGCGTCTTATGAGGATGTTCAGTATGAGCAAATTTCGAATAAGTGTCTTGGGATGAGCATAAG
This sequence comes from Hemibagrus wyckioides, assembly GCF_019097595.1. Taxonomy (NCBI): domain Eukaryota; kingdom Metazoa; phylum Chordata; class Actinopteri; order Siluriformes; family Bagridae; genus Hemibagrus; species Hemibagrus wyckioides. The sequence continues at coordinate 6,423,541 of NC_080736.1, read as the reverse complement.
GCAGGCTTTATGATTACAGCAGCAGATCTTAGGTGCTGGAGTATTCGGGTGAGATTATCTACTGTTGTTGAGTGCACATCTATAGGGTATGTGTGTGGGACTATAGCAGCAGGAATCTGCTGATGTCCCCAAATCATTTAAATAAAAGCTATAAATGCTTGAGAACAGCATTAAATCTATTAGAGTGTTTCCAAAATCCAAATGCTGGCCGTGAGTTATTTGGATTATTTATTTATTTCCTTTAGTCGTGATGTGGCTTTGAAGCACTGAGACTGGGGGGAAAAGAAGGCTGTGTTTCATTAACTCTTTGTGCTTGAGGTTAACTAGTCTACATTAAAGAAGATAAGAAATTTCTGACTAATAAGTATATGAATTAGTCATTATTTATAAATATGGATACAATATTTTTTTATGGAATTGTTTTGGCAAATAAAATCTGATTTATATTCATTTTCTCCTTGTTACATAGTCATTCAGGCAAGATGTATCAGGCTGGATGCATCCTTCCAATAGAACGGCTATGACTGGGCCTGACCATAGTCCATAGACCATAGTGTATTTTAATGACCCTATTACTTTACATATATTTGTCATAGCAAAAGTGCTGTTCCTTTTAAATCAAATAGCTTGTAACTCAACACTGACTCATTTTCAGATCATATCCTACATATTTCTGAACTAATGAATGAACATGAATGAGATAATGAGACTCCACAACAGGAATGAGAGTGGCGTGGTGTTCTGAAGAGAACCTTACATACCTGATATGTTCAAATCTGAATGATAGCACAGCCATCTGTGGCCAGGAGACAAGGGCAAAACTGGCCATGCCCTCTGGATGGGAGGGACGGTATACTCTCTCTCCACTGTCAATCACAAAAACACTAGCCAATCACAGGCATCTGTGAGCTGATGTATGCAGAGGAGGGTAGATAGTGCTTTCTTTCGGGTGTGTTATGCTGCCCTGTGACACAGCATGAGCAGAAGTTTGAGAAAAGTTACAGTTGGCTGGCTTCAAATGTCAAGAAATGAAGAAGCATGCGTCAGACCTTACACTATCCAGTTGATAATAATCAATAGCTGATGGGTAGTATGGGGACAAGGTGGAGAACAGTTATCTATGCATGATGCTTGAGTCAAACTGAGAACTTATCAGACAACAACAGAATATGGAAAGCTTGCTGTTTACGATCCTTACTATTGGATTGGCAGATAAGAACTACCTATTCCTCTGCAAGACTAAAAAATCTAAGACTAAAATTTGCATACAGATGACATGGTCAGTTTTCCAAATACATTTGACCATATTTGTAGAGACCGTGTATGGCAGGAATGGTGCAACAGGTAGTGTTGCCACCTCAGAGTCTTAGGGTCCAGAGTTTGATACCAAGCTCCAGTTGTTGTTTACCCATGTCCAAGTAGATTGTCATGAAGTACTCTATTTTCCAAAAACATTTTATGCTGTTTACGGTGCTGTGTGATGGATTGGTATCCCATCCAAGCTCCACCAAGGACAGACACCAGATCCTCTGTGAACCTGACCAGGATTACTAAAGATGAATGAATGAATGAATGAATGAATGAATGAATAAATGAATGAATGAATGAATGAATGAATGAATGAATGAATGAATGAATGAATGAATGAATGAATAAATGAATGAATGAATGAATGAATGAATGAATGAATGAATGAATGAATGAAGGGATTTTCAAGTTTCATATTAAATGCTATAAAAAAAAAACTATGAAATGAGGCACAAGGAAATGAGGCACCAGTGCAGTAAACAAACTCGGAGTCATGTAAGACTGTTACTATGGAGCTTTGGCCTGAAACCGAGTGCTGTGTTGCATTAATGAAGTATAGGTAGTGATCTCTACCGCACAGTACATAGCAATAAAATTTTGTCCATTTGCTAAAATAAAATTGTCCTGTGGCTACGATGCCTTCAAAAAGTCCCAGCTCTTTTTGCGCTTGCATGCGGCATGCATAAATGATCAAAAATAAAATCAGGCGCTAATGATCTTCTTTAGATCATTAGCATTCTGGCATTCACAATGAGAGCAGGTCAGGGGCAGCACCCGGTAGGAGAGGACAGAAGAGGGTAGTATCCCAGCTGACTGGCATTCAGAAGGCACTATCTGTACACGAGAGGTGTGGGGGAGGGCAGGGGTGGCATGCAGAGCCATGAGTGAGTCAGCCACAGAGCCTGTGAAAACTGTGGGAGAGAAAGCAGAACGGAGAGCAAGAGAAGACCAGAGCAATGCTGTGAATGCCACTATGATATAAAAAAAAATAAAAAACAGAGGAAAAAGAGTACAACTTAGTGTGAAGGAGGTTTTCGACTTCGCGTTATATGAGTCTACTGACCAGCCCTGGCCGCCTACGTTTTAAGAGATATGATTAATATTGTCGTAGCATGATATGATATTTAGCAGTGTTCATCAGAGCAGCCCACTGAACTTGACCAACGTGACGCCCTCCCCCCCACCACCATCCATCTGCATCTTTTTAAAAAACGGACGTTGAGTGTCGTCTCTCCATTACACCCACCACCATGTGAACATGCTGATCAAAGTTGATCCTGGGGCACTCCTTTGCCACTGACCCCATGCTCGGCTCTTAAGTGTCTCAGGTTACAACACATAATAGTGTTTGTGTAGTGTGAGTAGAAGAGCAATGGACCGATAAAGTGGTGTCGTGTCTTATAATCAAATTGGAAGTTACATGGCTTTGTTAGGGTTCAAGTTGTCTGAAGTTGACATCACGTACATGTTCACTCCCAACAGCCAAGCACTAATAAGGCTGAGAGGCAACATAAAAGCTGTTTTGCTATAAATATTCTTGATATTTGATATAAATAAGCATGAATATGCACAATATATTACTTAAAGTTCCTTTAAGTATGGTTCTTGCTTATATATTAAATATCTGACCATGGGAATCTATCATCAGATGCTTGATGTAAGTTTTGGGTGCTCCTTATTTTAAGTAAGCATGTCTGTTTCACAGTTAATCTTTTCTCTTTTTTCCCCTTGACGCATGTGCGTGTGTGTGTGTGTGCGTGTGTGTGTGTAGGTGTGGTGTGTTACCTGAAGCTCACACACTCCTTTCTGTGACTGTGTGAGATTTCTGACATACTGTTTCAAATCTTTTCCAACTTCTGCTGGAGTTCAACCTCGGGTAAATACCACCTATTACTCATGATACTTCCCAGCACATTTGTAGGACACATGCAAGCATATCGCCTCGTCACTGCATAACAATTAGCTGTGTGAACGCACACCGTGCGACTGATGGAATTTTCCTGATAACACACAACGTTTGCGCTCGGAGTTCGCGGCTGCAAAATGAACCGTTACTCCTCTTGACGAGACAAAAAAAAAAAAAAGGGGCGCGGGGGAAAGAGACACCGTTCTGCACAAGTTACCATACTTGACTATCGACGCGGACTTCACCTCCGTTCTCACACTAGTAGGCTACTTACACAAGGAGGCGTTCAGACAGTGGTGCACAGATGTAAGTATGCACTTAAAACCGTTTTGCTCTGCTCGGCTTTCAAGCAAGCGTCGCTTCTGGTTTTAAGCAGCAACAAGTCGCCCTAAACTTTAGTCAGACTTGATGCAACGTAATATATTGGATGCTGGATAGATATTTTGCTCTTACCTGACTCAGGACCATCTCATCCAGAGCGCGTCGTGAACTGCGCGTGAAGTTGACATTATGACGCGCGCTATATAGGGCGTGCAGTGAGGCGGCGGGTCACATCAAAAGGAGCACTTGCGCTCGGGATCTTAACTTTTCCGGTCAGCGTTTTAATTGCTCTATCAAGTACAGAGAGAGAGAGAGAGAGAGAGAGAGAGAGAGAGATTTCGCCGGTCAGTTTCGCTCGTGCGCGCCAAAACTTCACCGTCTGTGCTTGATTTCAATCACGTTAGGGCGTTCGCCTGAGCGTGTTCAGCGCTTAAACAGAGCCAGCATATCAGCTTTTTGGGGAGTTATTCAATCGCGTCTCTCTCTCTCTCTCTTTTTTTTTTGACTTGTTTGTCCTGTCGACAGAAAGCAGCTGAGGTGTCAGGGAGTTTAAAGCACGCGGATATTGCAAAAGGGGGTTATTAGATTCATAAGTCACCCAAGTGGTGGGCGATTTACTGAGCACGGCAGAAGTTCTCGTATGATGACTTCAAACAAGACACATTACCTACCAGCATCTGTTGGAGCGTGTGGATATTAAAACACTGCTATCTCCAGCACGGCATTGGGGGGGAAAATGGTAAGTAGACAGGAATCAGCTACGCTTGCGGGATGCAATGTGCCCTGAAATTGACATTGCTTGCGGAATAGGGCTCGTAGGTAAATAGAGCAGTAGTTGGATGGGTGGTCTCCTGCTTATGGACGCCAGTAGTAAAGGCTAATGGCAGGGTACACTATTGGCAACAATGTAACTTTGCTCTGGTCTAAAAATAAAAATAAAAATATCGGAGCCTAAGATTTGAAAAGATATACAGAGGAACTGAGAAGATGAACACTTTAATGGTTACTTTTTCCTCTTTTGCGCGCGGTGTGCCAAACTGTCTGCTTTGTTTACTGTCGGTGTTTTGGGTTTTTTTGTCTTTCCATTTTTGTACTAAATGTGCCTTTTTTCTCTTTTCGATGTCAGTGTAAAAGCAACATGTGTAGACATGTCGATGTGCCCTGCAGGACATGAGCGGTGCTGCGCATCAAAGCGCGTTACTGAACGGGACCTGTTACGGTGGGATTTGGGGACTCCTGTTAGTGGAAAGACAAGCGGCCTTTTGAAATAAGTGCTTCTTTTGTATAAGAAAACATCCGGCCAGCATGTGATCAAATATTTACAGGACGGGCTTGGCAAGGATATATATTCACGTGACGAGGCGTGGGGAAGCAATAGAGTAAAGCGATATCAAGTGACATTTAAAGAAAGTATAGATTTTTTTTTGCCTCAGCGTAACCTTATAGCTTTGCAACGATTTCAGCACTTTGGACAGAGGCATCGGAGTCGCTAAACGGACTTTTAACACAGGACTGGACGTCGCCTCTCGTGCTTTGCAAATCCTTTTGCCAAAAGCTAGGGAGCTGGTTCACGTTGGTCCTTTTTTTTTTAAAGCGCTTTCCTAGGAAGCCCCTGTGAACGAGAAAAAAACGAAGAGAGAGAGAGAGAGCGAGAGAGAGAGAGAGGGAGAGAGAGACAGAGAGTCAGTAGAGAGCTGCTTGCTTTGCTTTGCTTGGAGTTTGGTGGACGCTTTTCTGGCGGTGTTAAAGTTGAAGTCTTTCGCGCTGCTGCTTCTTCCTCCAGCTCCACTTGGTGCGCAGCGTTAACTTTGGGAGATGCGAGTGTTGGTCGTGGAGATCTAACCACTGATAGTGGTTGTCGGCTCTTAAACAGGTAAGAAGCGTTTCCGTTTTGATCCACTGTAGCTACAAGCATGTTTGCGGGGGCTTGTCTTTACTTCAGCACGGAAATATGATATGGCTTTTCCCATATTTGAAGTTTGGTTTGTGGTTATGAAAGGTGCCGTCACGCTGTTGGGAATAAGGTTAGGGCAGAGATGATGCTTGATGTGGGGGAGTCTGTACAGAGAGGACAGCGACTTGTGAAGCAAATGGTATAAAAATATCTTAAGATATCTTTTTATATATATACCTCACTTGTTTGACTTTACTAAAAGACTAATCTATGTCTTTTTCTTTCTTTTTTCCCCTATTTTTTTTAACGTGCAGCAGCTGTAACATGTAGATTGTAGTGATTAAAAAAAGTTGCTCCAGTTTAGCAGGAGGTTCTTATGAGTCATTCATGAAGATGCGATACTGGCGTTTGTTTATATTACGCTTTTGTGTTTTTAAATAATGCAATAATTTATACATATATTTGTTGGATAACCAAAGCGTCTGGCAAATTTGTGCATTGTTTACCTTGTGCAAGAAATTTCCCTTCTTCTTTATTTTTGGTTGTTTTTGTGCGTACGCAAAATTCACCATAATCCTATATGCGGAAATTCAGTGAATGAATCGTGACATGCTTACTTGCATTTTGGCTGAGTAATAATGTGTGTCTCGTTTAAAATATCTATCTATCTATCTATCTATCTATCTATCTATCTATCTATCTATCTATCTATCTATCTATCTATCTATCTATCTATCTATCTATCTTTTTGCTGGATTCACTCTGTGCTTATCGACCAGTCTAAATATGGTTTCATTAGCGTAGCTACATCGTTAACCCTTTGCATCGTTCTTAAGTGCTGGTGCAGTCATGGATATCTGTGTAATCTGTGTCGGTAAGTGTGTCCTCGCGCTACGTCCTCTTGGTTATGTTTCTACAGTGAGTGTGTATTTTTTTTTTACTACAGGCGCGCTCCTCCGTTTCATTCATGCCGGGATTTCCAGCCCTCATTCCAGCATCACCTGCTCCATCCTGGCTTCCGCGCACATCCGCACAATCACAGGGGGGAGAGGGGGGAAAAAAAGGGAAAAAAAACAAAACAAAACAAAACAGATAACTTCCGTCAAAACTGTTGAGATCCGACAAAACCATAATAGCCCGTCGTAAGGGTTTTTCTTTTTAAAGTCTCTTATTTATTTGCCATATAAACGGAATAGGAATTGGGATAGGCGTGGTCAGACATCGCCGTTTGTCACGGCTCGGTAGATGGAGGCGCCGATAAGATTTGCCCGATAAGGGGAAATGGCTGAGACAGGGGCTTCACGCGAGCGGCGGAAAGGAAGCGGAAAGAGAGAGAGATGGGCAAAGAGAGAAAGCGAACGGTCAGCGTTTTGAAAAGGAAAACCTCGCACCCGGTTTGGTGACTTTTGATGCCGAATAAGTTTAAATAATTTGTCTCGGTTACACAGAGAGGGAGAGAGAGAGGGAGAGAGAAAGAGAGAGAGAGAGAGAGAGAGAGAGAGAGAGAGAGAGAGACGATGGATACGAGCGGCGCTCCTTATCCTTTTCTTTCTTCCGCTTTTTCTTGTATCCGCTTCTGCTCCATGCAAGACTCATGGCTTCACCTAAAAACTGCATACAACCTTCCTAACTAGCATGTCAGAACAGTAGGTACCTATTATTTTGACATGTTATTCAGGACGGTAGTGGGCGGTTATGGATGTAACCTGTGCTTTAAGGGCATAGCGGCTTAATGGCAGACATTCAGGCAGAAAAGCCAGAGATATCTCCAGCTTCTCCAGCTTTAATCAAGAGGCCATCAGGCGGAACATGTCTTATTTGATCTATTTCATTTGCCTTTTAGTTCTTTATTATCGTTCCCCCCAACCTTTTGTCCGGGGCTCACGAGCCTCTTTCGCGTTTCATCTCTGGTAAATTCGGGTAATTTTCTCCATTAAAATATTTGTGTGCTTCCTCGTGTGTTTGTATAATTACAGGGCACAATGTGATAGCGTTTAAAATGCAACCATTCAGGCAGTGTTTTGTGAACAGGTCAGAGCACTGAGCAGAATTTCTAATAATAGGAATTTAATCATGTGAAATGTTTAATGCATAATGTTTATTCTATTGTCAGTTGAGGCATTACTATTGTGCATTGCATTATTAAGTCCATAAAATGAGAAGAAATGTGATAGCATTGCAAATATGTGGATGGATTGTTTGCTGCGTGCATGCTATAACGAAACGATGTTAAGCTCGCGGATAAAATGTTTATTTTAGGTTTGAAAAAAAAAAAAAACGTGCACTTACAACACGGACTCGATTTGAATTGCGTGTGTGTGTGTGTGTGTGTGTGTGTGTGTGTGGGCGGTTTGTGCTCTTAAAATATATTTATTTTCTGTTTGGAGTCGTGTGTTTTCTCATCCTTTTGTGGGGATTTTATTTGTTACTTTTTGCTTTTTATGAGAGAGAAAGATAGAGCTGTGGGCTTGTGGTGTGGGTATGGGTGTGGGCTGGGGGTGGGAAGGAGGGGGGCACGACACACTTTGTATGTACGAAAGGTTTTTTTTTTGTTTTTTTTATAGAACTTTCTGCAATGTACGTCATCGGACCAGTCCATAAATGGGGTTGTGTCATCTGAACGAGAATCTCCCTCTCTCTCTCTCTCTCTCTCTCTCTCTCTCTCTCTCTCTCTCTCCGCACTCTGAGCTGCAGAGTTAGGGCGGGCGCGCGCATCCATAACAAATCTAAACAATGGTAGGTTTCATTCCACAAAAGACAGGTTTAAAATATATTGAGCTGCTCTGCTCTCTTTTACACGTTCGTTGTTATATCATATATATATATATATATATATATATATATATATACGGCTACAATCTATTCATATTCACGATTTGTAATTAGGAAAATGTAGCGTATATCCGGTAATCAGTTTATTTTTCATTTCATTTTAAATAAGCGCAGATAAAAATTGTTCATATCATAAAATTATGTTGAATTCATCAGGGAAATACGGGCTCAGCAATCAAAATAAAATATATATATATATATATATATATATATATATATATATATATATATATATATATATATATATATATAAATAATATTGCGTTAAATAATAATAATAATAATAATAATTTTAAAAAATAATAAAAAAAAATAATGATTATAATAATACTTTTAGTAATAGTAGTATTTTTTTTTTAACACAAGCGATACCTTTTCTTCTTCTTTTTTCTTTTTTTTACTGCCACAAAATAACCCAATCAATTATTCAGCCAACACCTTGAAGGGGCGGAAGAAATTTATTTTAGGATTTGACGCAGCCCAGCTGACAACTTAATATAGCCGAGTGATTTAGACATGTCTACAGCTAAATGTGTTAGGAAAAGGTGAAAGCTGCACCGATGACGTTTTTTTTTTTCCTCTCCCTTCATCTGTCACAGAGGCGTGCAGCTCAGCTGTGATAGATGGCAATAGAGATGGAGATTGTCTGGGTGAATCTGATTGGTGCAGCTTATTGTTGCCTTTCGGACCTTCTTGTTATATCATTATTTAACTGGACTATATGAGCTATATGTTTTCTTTGGTGCAGATGTACATTAATAAATGTTATGTAAACGTGCATGGGGGGGGGGTTATTAGTGTGGTTATATGTGTGTGTGTGTGTGTGTGAGAGAGAGAGAGAGAGAGAGAGAGAGAGATTCTAGCTTTGACCTCCACTAAACATTCATATTGGAGATGGGCCTATTCCTTGCATGTTTGGCTTTTCTAGTTGTTTCCCACCCACCTGTGTTCTAATCGGTGGTATAAAATGGAGTGATTCTCTCTCTGCAATGTTGGAGAGCTGGAGAGCAGTACTAGTGCCGGTGCCTGGCAACTGGGGCTGCACTACGGAATCCTCTAACTAACTATTCGCCAACGTCACCGTTCGGGTATGTACGCAAGATGCCTTTCGCATGCTTGCCTGTGTTGTACCTTTGTGTTGTTGGCACCCGAACTTTGTGTGTGTGTGTGTCTATGTGTGAGATTGAGATAGTAGGTGGGATGGTGGGATGTTTGTGCGTTTGAGTTGGCAGGAGTCTTACAGAATTGTTGCAAAGGCGGCCTCCTCGGCTATTTTTCAGAAATATTTTTAGTGCACTTAACACGACTCATTTAGATAGCCTTTGGCTGACTAAAATAGAAGGATTTTGTGTTCTCTGGTTAGAGGTTTGGTTTCAGGATTTCCTAATCCAAGCCACAACAATGATTCGAAATGAAGCATGGGAAAGTTTACTTTAATTTTGTAAAAAAAAAAAAAAAAAATAGCCTAGGTGCATGCCACAGGTGAAGGAGAGTATAGGGGCCATGTATGGAGTAGCTAAATTACCAATTGGTAAGGAAGGATAGGATGGTGCAGAAGGCTTATAGACTTGTGGATTCATTACCAGGAGAGGCAATGTATGCCATGAGGGATAGATTACAAGCAAGTAACAAGTATATTTTACATCTAAAAGAAGCTTCAGGATGTGTGTGAGTTAATGCGCAGCTTTTCAGTCAGTTGACATGGGTTATGACATGGCCTATCATTTTGCTTTACTGTTGTTGCTGATCGAGACCCTGTAATCTTCTAGTACAGAGCCAGATGAGAGAGGGTGGGGTTGAGTGAGTCACACCCCCATCTAACCCGCCACCTACCAAAATACCATTCTCTCAGTCTTCCAGGATCAGGCAATGGGGAGAATGGGGAGAGAGAAATTAATTAGCAGACTCACTGATTTCAGTAAAAAAGTAAAATATACTCAGTTGTAAGCATACACGCAACACATTCAGCGCAAACTGTCCATCAAGAGAGAATTTTGAGCCATGGGTATGTTGGATGATGTTCCTGTTCAGCTATTTCTGTTTCTCTTCTTGTCTTATCAGCTTCAATGCATCTTTGTTTATGCCAGAAAAGCCCATGTTTAGTCCATGCTTAAAAGGTCATTTATCTCTATTGAGAATTGTAACACCATAAAGTGATTGCATTACAGTGAGCCAGAATAAATATTTTTTTTAAAAATGTAATAGCACCAACTCACTTGAAATCTTACATCTTGTATAATCTCTGCTAGCAACCGATAAAGACAACATTCTTTTAATGCATTTGCCGCAGTTTTTTTTTTTTTTTGTCAACGCTCACATTTCCGTTACCTGCTCCTTGAACCATAAAAGACACATTCCAACCATAATTTTATGTTAGACAGTTGATTCATAGGTTGTTGCACATGACCTTTAGGGCACCAAAGGTATTTTGACAAGGAAGTGCCTCACCTCCCTGGAGGATCGTGCTGGGAAAGTCTGGATTCCTGAGGAAGTCCTGCAGAGGAACGACAGAGAAAAAAAAGAGATTTTGAGAAAGCTGAGGTGACGTCATTAGCGACCCGACCTATTGGATAGAGACACGGCCATCGCTTCTGACGCCGCTCCGACTCTCTCAACATTCAACGTGGTCCTCATCTCACTCATCTGCCAAACACGTCTCTTCAGAAGACAACACCGGGACAAGCATCATGACGATGGAGAATCCCAGTGATATGATTTTATGCCTGAGAACAGGATTATAATGTCTACATAAGCTTAAGTTTGCTATCATAGCATATATTGTTACATGAAACGCCTATATGATAAAAATGTTTGGACACTAAAGACTAAACTAACATATGTGTTCTGATAATCACTTCTTTTCAGCATCATAAGAAACTTTGTATTTCTTTGAGTCATGCCTCTGTGCAGCTGGCATTGTGCTGTATTTGCAGTTTTGAATGAGACCTACGGTTTTTGTGCACCTAATGAGAAGCAGAGTGATTTATTTATGAATTACCTGGCTGGAGAAGTCTTGGCACGCTGTGTCTGTATCAGATGGGAGGTGTGTGTGTGTGTGTGTTGTATATGTGAAGTTCGAGGTTACATTTTTTTTTCTTCTCTTGGAGTCACGTCGCTCAGCAATTGCTGATGCAACTCTTTGTCACCCACAGTTTACCGTCTCCTCCTGTGATCCTATGGGTAGTAGCTATATTCATCTTGGCTTATGCCTACAGAGATTTGAAGGAGGATGGAAGCATGAGTGTGTGCAACTGGGAGAAGGTGATAGTATACATGCATAAGAGTTTGTGAATGCATTTGAGCATATTTGCATATTTGCTGTGTGATTGTGAATAGGAAATGAGCTTGCTTGCTTGTGTGTGTGTGTGTGTGTGAGAGAGAGAGAGAGAGAGAGAGAGAGAGAGAGAGAGTGTCAGAGCAGGTGTTAGCATCCTCTCCCATGCTGGGACCAGCTTCATCTGAACCCCTCAAACTCATTACCTCAGACAGAGAATAATCACAACCAACACACAACTATCTATTTGCATAGATATAAATCTCACACTGGAAGTCCAACAGCTTCAACAAAATAATCACAGGCAAACATAAAGTTATTAAATAAACACTTAATACTAATACTGACAAAAATACCAAAAAGTAATTTAACCCTTAATAGAAGCCTGGGCACGTTAATGAGTCTTGGGAGTTTAAGGGGTTAAATATGACCAATCCCTGACTGCTTAGAGAGTTTGATATTAATCCTTCTAGTCCATCTCCATTCATTTAAGATGGCAGACTCTGATATATATGTTTTGTTTTGTTTTTAAATCATTGGGCCAGCATCTGGCACACAAGCTCTCCTTGCAGGTTACAAAGGTGCTCAATAGACAACTGACAATAGTTTAAGATATCAGGCACAGGAGATCTCCAGACAAGAATAGGACCTTGATGCGGTGGAAAGCAGGAGGAACCGCTTCACTTTGAAGCTGTTTTTTTTTTTTTTTTTTTTTTAGAATCACAAAAGCAACTATCCATTTTCACGAGACAATCTATGGTCCTTTCACATGAAGGTGTTTCATTTGAGCCCAGCCTGGGTCCACTCGAAAACAATGGCACCCTGACTGGGTGTATAGCAATGAATGAAGCCCCCTGAGCTTTTCAGCAACAACATCCATAGACATGACAAAAGTCGGGAAAAACTCTATGGGGAATTTTGTTTTTTTGATTTACACGATACAGTTCTTAAAAAGCATAAAGCATGTGGTGCGTGCGCGAGCCCAGAAATAACGCATATGTCGCATGCACGTGTAAAAACGTGTAAAAAAAAAAAAAAAAAAAAAAAAAAAAACACGAGTGTGATTGATTATCATTTAAATTAGATAGCGCACGGGTAATTTGGTTTTCCTTAAAGAAAAAAAATGTTCTCCGCAGACAAATAATAGCGCACTTAATAGTACGCCTTAGGACTGTAGAGTAGATCCCGGACAATTTCCCACTGTAGTATGCGGTTTAGGATGTAGAACCACGCCACTTTCGGTTTATTAAGCCTGCACGAGCGACCGACTCACTCGAGTCACGTGCGTCTACGTCACCGTGCAGCGAGGTATCAGAGTTGCCGGAATGAAGCCGTCATTTCAAGCTCGGGAGCTCTCGCGGTGCGCATTAATCCAGACCCGTGTGTGTGTATGTGTGTGTGGGAGAGAGAGAGAGAGAGAGAGAGAGAGAGAGCGTGTGTGTGCGTGCGTGCGTGCGTGTATGTGTGTGTACCGAGCATGCCGTCCAGAGCGCTTGAACCGACCTGCGAAGGATCCGCTCAGTCATGGGAGTGCATTACCTCGCCCGTGCGATTTCCGCCATCAATAATTTAATCTATCTGCTCCAAAGCTGAAGAGACTGACGACAACTCGGCGCTGCTGCTTGGCACAAAAAAAAAAACAGCGCGAGGAATTAAAGCTTGGTGGGAAAAGAGGGGATTGCGCGCGCGGGGGGACTTTTTTGATCCAAAAAAAAAAAAACAACCCCATCCCAGATGACACTGTCCCGTTGAATGGTCTCCCTTTAGAACTGGACAGTAAAATAAAGGTAGGTTTTCTTTTAGTGTCGAATGCTTTCGTTTGGCTTTGTGAAAAGTAATCAAGCAACATATTTAAGCACGCGATCGCGTGCTTCTGCAAAAAAAAAAACCCTAGGCTGTTGGGAATGCGTTAATTAGTAAGAAAAACATCAGCATTTCTGTGAAATGCATTATGAATGGACAGGGGAAGAAAAAAAAAAGTTGAAATGTTTACTCTGGTCAAATCCAGTTCTCACCTGAAACATCATTTCAGTTAAAGACGATCGGTCAACACACTCTCTAGACATCTCCTGTTTCCTTAAACGACTCTGTTATTAAACTGAAGACTTTGTGCGTTCTGTTATGGTCCTTCCAGAGGGCAGACAAATGTAGTTGTGCATTTGAAATGTACTAGACTAAATGTATAAGTGGAGTTTGGTGCACTCGATAAGACTTTCATAGGAAACTTGAGCTCTGGGGTTAGGCTTACAGTGCAGTCTAGCTTTTCCCCACAGCCTCATCAACTCTCAAAGGTTTCACATCCAACTTTCTGTGTGTGCGCGCGCGCTACAGAACATCACTGCAATTGCATTGAGCTCTGAGCTTTAGCGTTTTAATAATAAATAACAAAGCAAAATAAGACCAGCTGAGCGGTCACGGGATTCTGGAAATTGCAATGGTTCATATTCCTGGGAATTTTGAGCCTTACTATTTAACGGCTTGTCAATATTTCTCATCAGACTGGACTTGATGGTGAGTTACAGTTTCTGGGTAGCTGTTTTTATTATTGGTTGGTTGACTAGGTGAAAAGACCAGTGGGTTATACTGGTAGAAACAAATGTGCTGAGGAATTTTAGGATATATATATGTGTGTGTGCTTAAATAACTTTTTGTTAAAAATTTGTCTTCTGCTCCATCTGAGTGTACTGTCCAGACCTATTCACTATTTTGTTTCTCATAATGAAATTGAACTTTTTTTTTTTTTATTGAATGGAATCTTGTGCTTGTGTTGATGTGTAGAATAAATTGTCTGTGTGTGTGTTACACTATATCCCCTCGTATACTGAGAATAGGAGCGTAACGTGCGCTTCATGTAGACAAAAGCGCCATCTAGCGTATAGACTCAGTAAACTCCCTGAGCTGCACTTTAATCTGTTGGACTATGTTGCTAATTGTACCTGTCCGAGTAAAACATGCAGTTTTACTAATTGTGTTGAGTCAAATGTTTACACACTTCTAGTCAGACTTGGAACCGGTTAAGTTTCTATAAGCACAGAGTTGAACTTGTCAGTAGCTAAACCAGAAAGTTGCCTAGCTTACATGAAAACAACACCTACCCGCATCACAGTTGGCCAATCTTGGATGATATTTCCGAGGCGGATCCTGCCAATGCTCGTCCTTTCTCCTGTTACGTGAAGAGCTGAAACTTATACATTAATCATTACCACACTAAAGTTTAATTTGGTTTGGTTCCCCACTTTCCGTGAGGCAGCAGGACTCCAACTAAGAAGCTTAAGAACTTCAGAAGGAAGCAATTAAGCTACCAAATAAAGTCAGACTAAACTAAATTCAAAGGGTTCTGTGACATTTATGCTAAAGAACGTAAATGACATAACTATACACCCTAAAATTCCCTAACTGCCTTTATTCGGCTATCAAACTTTGCTTTCTCTGCAAGTACGCTTTGTTTATATGCCCTATAACTGTTGAAGCAGGATGTTTTATTTTTGTTCTTCAAGCGTTTCGGGATAAAAGCCCATTGCCTGAATGAAAGAAGCGTAACAGTCATAGATGAAGCTATAGAGCAGGATCTTAGCATATCCTCTGTCTTGTTCTTGCGCTTGTCTGCAACACAGCTGTGTTACATTGTCGAAGAAACCACAATTACCTGAGGATGTGCTTCAAAGGATCCTTCCTTATTCTCACAGTCGCTAACATGGCGCAAGAATGAGCCAAAGTTTTTACAAGCATGCTGCCATTTGCTGCTGTTTGATCCCTCCCAAAGATTAATCATTAGCCTGGCCTGTTGCCATAGCATAGTCAAAGCATAGCAGCCATCTCAATGGTTTGTTTAGTACTAAATTGTTGTGAGGTTAGCAAAAACTAGTGACATAGAATTTCATGTAAATGACACGTCTTTCGGCTAGCTAGTGTTCTGAGGTTTCAGCACTGGGACAGCTTAGTTTATAACGTGTTTATCGAAAAACATAATGAAATACAGCCTACAGGAAAAACAGGACTGTATATATTGGATCAGGAATATTTGGCTTAATATTATCAAAGAGCTCACAGATTAAATATGCAAAAAATTCATTAAAAAAGTTGACCGAAGCAGACTAGTAAATAGACTGGTTATTACTTGACACTGAAAATTGTATATAATAATAATAATAAGAAGAAGAAGAAGAAGAAGAATTTCAGGACACTATATAAACTATTTTTTCTATAAAACATTGAATTCTAGCACATAAAGCCTAGTAAGCGGTGTAAGGTCATTTGAACTTTTCAAACAATAATGCCCCCTGGTGGATCTCTCTTAGAGTTTCCATCTAATTTGAGCATTAGTCTGACAGATTCTACAGCTTTCTATTTTTGCTTTTAATAATTTACTTATCTGGAAATCTCTTGCTTTTATTAAGAGATAAAAGACATAGAGCTAGGACCTTATCTTCTAGATTCACAATACCTTCTAGGATCCTTTCTTGTTATCTATTTTAAAGCTTATTGTAGCCTTTAAAATTTTCTGTGGCACATGAAGAAAATAAAAAACAACCCAGAAAGCTGCTCTTCCTGCCACACTTTCATGTTAACCAAGCCTCATCTGCCTGTCATGAGGGGATTTCTTAAATAATCCATGCATAGCAGGGAGACTTAAGCAAATAGAGCTGTGAGGAACCAGGAGCGTGCAAAGCAAACCTCCCTGTACTACCAGCTTCTGTCTAAACAATTGAGCAGGTGCACGTTACTCTTTACCACCTCCCCGCCCCCTCCATCACCACCACCACCACCACCACCACCACCACCACTACCACCCCTCCCTCCTAAGCTGTAGTGCTGCCACTCATGTGCGAGCAGAGATCAATCATATTTGGCAATGAAAAGTGTCTGAGAGTGCTCCTGCTAAGCCCTCCGGTGTGTGTGTGTGTGTGTGTGTGTGTGAGAGGACACATTATCAAATACAGCTGTGTAGATATCATGTCATCACTATACATTCATGCTTCTTTTGTAAATAGAGGGAACCAAAGGTCACCTAAGGCTTGAGGGATACTTCTATAGAAGGAGCCCTGGCTGGTTGGAATGTTATGTGTGGCATATTCAAAAGAATATAATGCACCTGGCTTCCATGGTGATAGAATTGGGTTCACAAAGAGGTACATAAACGTCTAAAGTCCCACCTCTGTGTGCGCCACAGCTCGTTCTGCATATCGCACCCCTCCTCCTGTACATGCACACATCATGAAACACCATGTTTGCGTTATATTGACCGGATATTGATATTGTGACTGTGCAACGCAGTTCAGAGGGAAAGACACACACATCAAACATATTAAAGCAGAACAATGTGTCCATGGCGGTAATTTGGTTTCCCCCCCTTCTGATTTGAACAAGGTCTCGCTTATTGCCAGCTCGGTCCCCGAGCAATAAACTGATTCACCGCCTAGATTGCGTTTTAACAGGAAGGTGATTGAGAGCATAATCCATATTGATTCGCCGGATGGAAACAGGAAATAGCAGGGTTAGAAATAAAATTTGTTTGTTGTTCCTGGTGAGAGGGGACCCCAGAGGAATGGCAAGCAATTGCAAGCTGATGAGTGGCAAGCAACACCCCACCCCCCCACCGCCCTCCGCAACACTCCTCCTTTCCATCCTCCACCTCCCTGCCCAGTCCGCCTTGGAGACCTGGAAGAGACGTCATCAGGGTTGTTATGCTGAGAAATGACGCTCGACATCATATCATAAACCAACCCCCCCACCAAAACCACCACCCCACCACCCCGACCCCACCCCTTCACTGCCTACGAGTTGTGGATTATAAGATGCAGTGCTGTCCACATTCGGAGCGTTCAGTCTCCAGTTACTTTCGTTTCAAGCTACACACTCCACGTGCATGTGGCTTTTAAGACAGAGCCAAAAGATCGCACTGATACAGCTATCCATCATCGGTTTGTACGGTGAGTTATCAGGACCATATGCGCTTTTTAAAGCAGGTCCAAGCAGGTGAGATAGTGCCGTGCCAGGTTTATCAAGTTTTACTATCACCCCCCCCAACGATGGTGTTATATTATCTATCATTCGATAGCACTCGCAATTTATATAATACGTCCCTCATCAGAGGGACAACAGATGTTTGGTAATTGAGATCAACCTGAAACTGGGGCAGATGCTGGGCTGTGGCCGAGTGTGTACATAAAACCCACATTAGTGCCATTCAGAGAGAGAGAGAGAGAGAGAGAGAGAGAGAGAGAGAGAGAGAGAGGATGCTGCCAGAAATACATCTGTCCCTGAAGGTGCAACACATTTGGAAGTATTTCAAAGAAGTGAGCAAGTATGACATAAGACGCAATCAAGTCCTAATCCTCGGCGGCACTTTAAAATCCTCTCCGAAGTTTCTGCGAAGGTAATTGCTGACAATGTAAGAAGTTTTTTTTTTTTTCCATGACTGGAAAAGCTGATGGGCTGAAGTATCTTTTCGTGCCTGCAGAAGCAGCGCATACACACATTTTGCTCTGTGCTTCATTCGATTAGGATTGATCCGTCCTCCAAAGCTGTAATCCCAGCCTGTTTTTAATTTATTTATATTTTTTCAATGCTTGTTTTTGACTACGTGGGACAAAAAATTAAAGGAGCTCCTATCTCTTTCTCTCCTACCAGACACACACACACACACACACACACACATGCAAATGCATGTGCCTACACTCCCTCTCTCTCTCACACACACACACACGCACGCACATGCATGCACACACCTCGCCAGGTGAAACGTCACAGAGCAAGGGGACTCAGCGCTCATTAAGGGGAAGGCTGCAATATTCTGAATCGAGACCATGGGACTCCCAGCTCGCCTATTTATAGCTGCTGTGTCTCCATGGCAGTCACCGCTGCGCTGGCAAATCGCAGCCACGGCCCCAGACACCAATTAAGAATGAAACAAATGCCTTTTAGAGAGGGGCGTGCCGCCATGTCTCTCCCACCCTTCTTCAGTCTCTTTCCGCTCCATGAGTGCATCCTCTCCATGCCTCTTCCGGAGGATGCTCAGGGTAGAGGGAGGACGCCACGCAGAGAGCTGGCCGAGCTGTGCTGCGACGTTGGCTATTTTTAAAAAGCCCCCCCCCCGCTTACTTACACACACACACACACACCCTCACCCTCTCCCCCAGCCCCTCCTCCTCATCCTCCTCCTCCTCAAGAAGGAGAGCAGATGAGGGATGTCTTCTTCTTGTTGTGCTGGTGTTTTGGATGCTCCCCGTGCTATTGTTTGTGAATGTTGCGGCGAGTTTTGGGATGTCGACGGACGTGATGAATTGCTGTGACTCATAGGGGCATCAGAGAGGTAAGAGAGTGAGGGATAGGCATAAAGAGATGAAAGTGAGAGGAAAGATGAGCGGCATGCTGTAGGGGCAGTCCTGGCTTTCTCTGCATCTTTCCGTTGGGGGTGTCGAGGGCCGTCTTGACCCGGATGTGCGAACTGCATCCATTGGGCATAGAGTAGTTTTTATGAATGAATGAATGAATCACTGCATGGGTGACTGAATGGCATCCTGTCTTTTCTCTTGTAGTCCAATTTCCTCTCTCCCTCACTCTCTGTCTCTTAATTTACCTGGTTACCTCTACATAGAACATACCATTTGGTCATGCCTCAAGCTTGTTTTGTAAACCAAGCTAGCAATTACAGACTGTTTGGAGCCGTAGTGGTAAACATAGGCATTGCAGTGGAGATTTTTTTCCGCTGTCGTTTTAGCTTTAAGGCTTAAATATCAGGCCACATTTGCGTTATAAGTAGCTCTTAAAGTATCTGTACTTTGAACCCAATCTAACTCTCATTCATAATGCAAGAGTGACATGAGTCTATTTTTTCCTAATAATTATCACACACTGGTCACCAGCACTTACCATCAGTCGGGGTTGTGTTAGTCTGATGGGATGCTGGAGCAGGAGAGGAGGGTGAGAAGGGAGGCAGGAGGGAAGTGCAGGGAAGAGGGAGTGGGTGAGAGCCTCTCATGTCCTCCTAATGATACTCCTGAGCCTCTGTATTTAGCTCTGTGTGTGTGTGTTTATCTGTGTACATGTGTGTGTACATGTGTGTGTGTGTGTGTGCGTGTGTGTGTGGGGACAGATCCGGTGTGATGCGTCAGTAGTGCCAACCCTCCCTCGGGCCTCGATTGCCAGGAACTAAAAATGCAACAAAGAAATAACAAGTTGGCATGTTGTGGGTCGGTTGCTACGAAATGTGAATCTAGTTTTAGGTCTGCAACTCTGATCCCAGCTTACATGAGAGCATTGGGATGCCAGGGGGACTGGCTGCAAATGAGACAACAAGCACTTTGGGAAAACAGATCTAATTGACAAAGATAACAGAAGAGTAATGCAACATCACTAATGATTAGGCATCAGTGCAAAGTGAACATGCTTGTTTTTGTACTTGTTCTTTTAGAAGTATTGTTTTAACATTTAAATCTCTGTTTCTCTCCATCCATTCTTTTTCCCCTTTATGTTCCTCCCTGAACCACCCCCACCCCATACACACCTTTCCCTCTCTGTCACTATCTCCAGTTCCAACAGGTCAGAAGAGTGATGACCATCCTGTTCCTTACTATGGTTATTTCATACTTCAGTTGCATGAGAGCTGCGCCCATGAGAGAGGTGCCGGGCGTTGTGGGGGGCCACCGAGCCGAGGGCTACCTGGGGGCCGCCCGGGGCCACGGGACTCCACCAAGCGGGGGAGCGCTGCCTTCGCTCACGGACACGTTCGAGCAGGTGATCGAGGAGCTACTGGAAGTGGAGGGGGAGGCAGCACAGGGCCAGGGAGGGGGGGGTCCCGGCAACGCAGCCACGGCCCCGGCCGAATCAAAGGACGTCGACACGTATGCATCGCGTGTGATGATCAGCAACCAAGTGCCTTTGGAGCCGCCGCTGCTCTTTCTCTTGGAGGAATACAAAAACTACCTGGATGCCGCCAACATGTCGATGCGGGTGCGGCGCCACTCGGACCCGGCGCGACGTGGCGAGCTCAGCGTGTGCGACAGTATTAGCCAGTGGGTGACGGCCGTGGACAAAAAGACGGCTATCGACATGTCTGGCCAGACCGTCACCGTGCTGGAGAAGGTCCCGGTGGCCAATGGGCAGCTGAAGCAATACTTTTACGAGACCAAATGCAACCCGCTGGGTTACACGAAGGAGGGCTGCCGAGGAATAGACAAGCGGCACTATAACTCGCAATGCCGGACAACCCAATCGTACGTGCGAGCCCTCACCATGGATAGCAAACGGAAGATCGGCTGGAGGTTTATACGGATAGACACTTCGTGTGTATGCACATTGACCATTAAGAGGGGGAGATAGTGTACACAATGTATAGATTTTATTGAGAGTTCTAACAAGAGAGAAAGAAAAAGAGTAAATATCTATTTGTATATATACATAACAGGGTAAATTATTCCGTCAGATGAATTTTATGGACTGCATGTAAAAAAGATGAAGTTTATACAGTAAAGTGATACTACAGTCTATTTATTGAACATATTCATGACCTTGTAAACAATTAAAAAAAGATCTGATCAGTCATTTGCTCCCAGTTCAAATTACTATATCACATTCCGCAAGACGTTGTGGTTTTCTTTACGTTGCCAAGAACTCAACAGATGAGAGGAGAGATTATTTAAGAGAAAAAGAAAAAAAACTTGCATGCTGCTTCAATTGTGAATAATAAAGAAAAAAAAAAAACTGTCCACTTTCAGAAAACAAGACCACTATTCCGACTAAAAGATTCTGTTTACATTCTCAGCAGTGACAGGACATCCTCCTCTAAGTACTTTAACTGTTTCCTATTCTAAACTTCTCAAGGTTATGTTGGAATTACATACTATGTCAAGGTGCTGTTGTCAAAGCTTTGCTGTTTATTTTTTTATCCCCACGAAATGAAAGATGAAACAGAAAATACTATAAAAAATTTATATATATATATATATATATATATATATATATATATATATATATATATATATATATATATATATATATATATATTTCATTCACATATGTTCTGAATTAATATAATTCATTTTGTATGTTGTGAAGTTGTTTGCAATATTAAATTGAAATATTTGAAGAAATAAAAATGACTATAGGCAAGTGAAAAACAAACCCAATGTCAATAAAGTTTGAGCTCTCCCTTTACAGGTATAAATTCAGCACAAACTGCGGAGAAGAGACGATTATCTTCCTCCTAGAAATTTAACTCACAGCCTGAACCTAGTTTCGGGCTAAATTACCAAGTTTATTTATTTTTTTTAATCCTATTTTACCATGAGTTCAGAAATTGAGACCATGACAATGACAAAATCATTCATACATATATGATAAGCCAGTTTCGAAAGCTTTTATAACAAAAACCAACACACAAACCAGAGTAAATATGCAAAACAGCACCTGCTCTCCAAGCCTCTTGCATATACTCCACGCCATCTCTCTCATCCTGCCCAAGCGAAGGAGTGACACTGCTCAGGTAAGGACCGCTCGGAGCGTGGAACATAAATCCAGCTAAGATGGTGGCGGTAGGTGGTGTTTCTCCTTCAATCACTGGTCAGAGGCTATCATTTCTATCACAAGTACATTATCTTTGTCCTAGAAAAAAAGAGATCAGTGAGTTCAACACTCTAATACACTCTACTTGATATCTGATCCATCTTTGTGCACAGACGAACCTGTTTCGTCTCATAGATTGTTATCAGACCCATGTGTCTGAAGTGTTGACACAGTGTTGCAAACAAGGCACAGCGTGAGAGTAGATACTCTGGGTTGGACATCATGTTCAGTCAGAACTCTATAATATTCTAACCTACATCCATAAATATCTTATAAAGGAAAAATTCAAATCAACAGATAAGAAAAGTTTATGTCCCCAAGCACAAGAACTTGCACAAATATTTTTGCACTTCAAGTTATATTCTTTTACTGTGCTTCATACATCAACCTCTTGATATCAAAAGCATCACTTTCCTTATACATTCTTGCTAGAGCATCATGCAAACAGGGACCATCTACAAAACTGAAAGGCTTAACAACCCTGCTAATTATTATGTTAGGATTGTTACCTCTATGACACATGATTCAAAATAATTCGTATTCTAAATGTAGTAAGCCTAATTAGCAGTGCAGTATAACAGTGTTTCTCAGTCCTGATCCTGAAGAACCACAACCCTGCACATTTTGGCATCTTCCCTTCGCAACTCATCAGCTAATTAAACAACCCTGTACTAGACTGAACTGGGCGACACAAAGGAGGGGAAATACCAACATGTGCAAGGCGGTGGTACTCCAGGACCTGGATCAAGAAACACGGCAAAAGAATAATTTGCCCTGGCTGAGATCCCAGCTACACGTCTGAGTTATTTTGGTGAGTTTCAGATTGTCCCTAGTTCAAAGCAGTGCCTGGTGAGAGACCCAGCAGAGCCCTGACCCACTTGCCATGGAAGTAGGCCACTCCATGCATATCCCTATCCCTTTCTGACTTACAGTTATATAATTATTTTGCGATGTGGTATAATATTGGACTTTAAGCCCTTCCTAGCTGAAGGGTAGGCTGCTGTATTATATACACTATAGGGAAAGGACTGATTTCTGACAGACTTTGTGTCAGTTGTCCATCTTTTCTACAGCAACTGAAGTGGATTCTAAATATATGGGGGAAAAAAAAAAAAAAAATATATATATATATATATATATATATATATATATAAAAAGAAGGAGCCATTTCTACCATTATTGGTAAACAAAAATAAGATATTATTAATAGTAATAATGGTCGAAGTACAACTGCTTGTACTGATGTGTATTCGCAAAAAATTTTTTTTAAAGACAGACTGCGTAAATTAGCGACCATTCAGTAATTATGCCTTTTGGCCAGTAGATGGAAACGATAACAAGAAGAAAGCCAGCAATGCCTGGTTTGAATTAATATCAGTGCACCACTTGCTCTATAGAGTTGTATTATTTGTGAAATAGTTTTTTATTTAAAAAAAAAATCCCATTACACAAATAATAAGAAACGTGTGGTACAAAAATAGGTTCTGGCGCCACTGTGTCTGTACTAGGGATGGGACTGCGCATTTCCTGCGCAGAAAGGACGCTCTTCGACTCCCTTCGTTAATCTCTTTGCATTAGTGCTTTAGCCACTTGCTACAAAAATAGCAGGGAAGACACGGCGCTAGCTACACACCGAGCTTTTCCCTAACAGAAGTGGAATATCCACGGCTGAAAAAAATGGCCTCGCTGGGGGAGCCGGTACGATTAGAAAGAGGTAAATATCACCCTTGTGATAAATTATTCACGGTATGTGATCCGAGCAGACGTTAGTGAAGACGTTAGCCTTAAACACAGCTAGCTACCGCTACCACCACTGTTCATGTTTGAGGGATAATGAGTGCGTTTTAACATATACAACCAGACGGACTATTCACAATATCTGTCAATATATTCCACATTTATGCTCTTGTCGATATATATTTTTAGCGAGACAGACAGTAGGCAAAGCGAGTTATTAGAAATGCACAGATGTGTTCATGCGATACAGACCGACTCCCAAATAGCTCACAGTTGTGTAAGTAGGGGACTATGTAGGGTGTAGATGCCATTATTGCACACCCTAAGAAGTGCATCATGGCTGATATGAAGTAATGGGATTGGGTTTTACAGCTTGGTCCACGGAGCCCTGCTAAAGAAATAACTTGAATTATCACTCCACAATAAGAACGCCGTAATGGCTGCCATTAAACATTTGTCTCTGTGAAACTAATGGTTTTGTATTGTTTTAAGCCTCCTTTTGTTTGGAGGTATATATCCAGGATATATTAAGGGTCAAATTGTATGTTTATTTAATTTGGTATAGATCACTATTTCACAAAATAGGGTCCATGAAGCATTATAATACTACTATAACTACTACTACTACTACTACTACTACTAATAATAATAATAATAATAATAACGACAATGGAAACTTTATTTATCGCTAATAAACACTTAATAGACATATAATTGACATATATATATATATATATATATATATATATATATTGGGATACCCCTACAAATTATTGAATTCAGGGCTCTTTCAGGGTTTGGGCTTGGCCCCATAGTTTCAGTGAACTCTTAATGCTTCAGCATACCAAGACATTTTGGACATTTGTGAGGTCAGGCACTGGCCCTGGCTCGCAGTCTCCGCTCTAATTCATCCCCAAGGTGTTCTATCGGTTTGAGGTCAGGACTCTGTAAAGTTCCTCCACACCAAACTCGCTCATCCATGTCGTTATGGACCTTGCTTTGTGCACTGGTGTCCGGTCATGTTGAAACAGGAAGAGGTCATTCCCAGACTGTTCCCACAAAGTTGATAGCATGAAATTATCTTGGTATGCTGAAGCATTAAGAGTTCCTTTCACTGGAACCAAGGGGCTAGAACTGGATATATATCATCCAGGTTATGTATACAAATATGGAATAAAAAAAAAACTGACCGTTGCACCTTTATACAGCAGTCTACTGCCTCAGATTCACCTCTACAGGCCACTTGTACATCCGGGTTAGAAACTCAGAAGCATGTAGAATCAGACATGTCTGTTTAAAGCCGTAAAATGCATTACATTGTGTGCATTTTTACTGAACATGTAATTAAAGTGGAGTCTTTTTAAGGGACATTATTAAGGGGTATATCTAAAAGGCCGTCCATGTGAATTTAAAGAATCTGCATTGGACATGTGCCATTGTTTTAGGCCTGAGATCTTGAAGAGTTGTAGTATTAACTGTAAACTGATGGATTTGTCAAAATCCGATGCATCAATGCATCTTATTTAATACAGGGCTGGCAGAGAAAATCTAAATGCCTGGCAGATTTTTTTTTGGCAGTGTGACCATTAATGTGTGCTAAATAGTCTCAGAGGATGAATAAAAGTGCCTAGAAGCAGCCACTAACAATAACCATCACAGCCTTGCACCAGGGCCTCAGTCTATGTCAGTTCTATGCCAAAAATGACATCTCTAGATGGTATAGATCAAATAGTAGGCTAAGCAGCTACCTCACAGAAATCTTCTGTTCCCAGACATTTCTCGTGCCATAGAGCTGCTGGACAAACTCCAAAGAACCGGAGAAGTACCTCCTCAGAAGCTGCAAGCCCTACAGAGGGTTTTGCAAAGCGAGTTCTGCAACGCAGTACGAGAGGTAAGCATAGTGTTGGATGAATGATTTATTCATGTTTGCTTACACATGTATTTTTTTTTTGTTTTTCTTACAAGGATTCTTACACATCTGTTTACCTGTCTTCTTTAGACCTGTTTACTCAAAAGCCACTTGTTATATTAGTCTTAGATATTCTGTGTGTATAATTCATCCATTCAGTGATGATGCTAGTATTTCAGAGGGAAGAATTACACATTAACTAATGCAGGATGTGCCTAAGCATCCTGGCTGTCTTTTATTACAGCTTCTTTCCTAGTTTTTTTGTATTGCAACACATCAACTGTACACCTTCCAGTGATAAAAAGACTACGAGGAGTTCAATCCATTTCAGCTCAAGATTTCGCTCCTGGGCATATCATTACAAACAACATGCCCGGTTCACTAGGTCGTGTTATATTGTGCATCATTTTCACTAATTAGCTGTGTGCCAAGCGATTCAAGCACTGCTGCCAAGTTTGTTTTAGGAAAAATGAAAGAAGAGTTGAAATCCACAAATAGTTGCTCCCATCCTTTTTCTCAGGAACAAGGGTCTCAGATGGCAAGTGCCATTACTCGTGTAGTTAGCTCCGGATCGTGCTGGCAGTTGAGTCATTTCTATCCTGCTGCTTTGTCATCTGTCGTTTTTGTACCATCAACCTCTAGAGGCCAGAAACGCAGTGTGGTGCAGTCCACAATCCATTACCTCATAAGCATGCAACCTAATTCAAGTAGCTAAAAATGTCAAAGTGTATACAGAAACTGAGAATGGGTGGAAGTCCTTAGTTCTTTAACAAGCCAAACAAGCCATCGCTTATGGCTTTAATAACTTTTGGTGCAGCTCCGGGACATCTGACACTTTAACTAAGGGGCATGCTGAAACGCTTATACCATTTTTATCTTTTCCCAGGGACACCTTGCACCACATATCCCTGGTTTATCCAATTTTACCTTGTGCTAGACTCTGTGGAGTCAGTCATAAGGAGCAGATGTGCAGAGGAGGTCACACTTCTAATTCACTAAAAGGCAAAAGTACAGATTGTATGACTGACTTTAAACATATGTTACACGTTACATTGATCAGGGTAGTGCTCACCCCGGAGAAGATAAGGGCAGCATAGTGTCGCTGTATCACAGCTCCAGGGTCCTCAGTTCGATCCTAAGCTTGTGTTACTGTTTGTGTGGAGTTTCTGCATGTGGGTTCTTTGGTTTCCTCCCACTTCATAGAAACATGCCAGTAGGCTGCACTATATTGCCCCTAGGTGTGGATGAGTGTGTCCATGCTACCCTAGGATGGAACCAAATATTCCTAATATAAAGGGTGTATTCCTGCCTTACATCCGGTGTTCCCCAGATTGACCATGCCCCAGACCAGGATAAAGCAGCTATTTAAAAGTTAATTTAGCCTTGCAGCAATACCAGATATTTTCCATGTTCTGTCAGTTGTAATGGCTCATTCACACCTTGTTCTTGCCCCATTTCTCAAGTCTTCTGCATATGCTTGGGTTATTCACGCCAAAGGAAAGTTCAATTTTTGGCTTATCTCTCAGCCTACACATGGTTGTTCACAGGAGCTCCCCTGATGTGTAGTGTCTGTATTTTTAACCCCTGCATCAGGTGCATGATTATGGTTGTTGTGTGATGACCTAGTTTGAGTTATTCTCCCGCCGCCGATGATGATGATGATGATGCTGGTGGTGATGATGCAGATACACGAGTTCTACCTCAGTAGCTGATGAGCACCATGGGTGCCGAAATAACTCAACAGCGCTATCCAATTTAAAGCTGTTCATTCACTCCTTGCTCCACACCTCCAGGGACTTGTACTCATGGAACACCTTAAAATAGAAGTGCAAATCTGTGATCGGGTTCCACCTGCATTTTGAGTTATCTCTGTAATTACCTGATCCAGGAATAGCTGTGCTGCTCAGAGATGCTTTGTAAATACTGACCTAGATCTTGCATTCATGTTTATTCAGTGCTGTTATTTAAATTAGTGGCTACTGGGTAGATTATTGATTTACAAGTGTGGCTTCACAGACACATGATTGAGGAATGTTTGTCTTATCATAATCATGCCTTTATATATTTTTCTATTTATTTTTTCCCTCTTGACAGGTTTATGAACATGTGTATGAGACAGTGGACATTAACAGCAGTCCAGAGGTCAGAGCCAATGCCACAGCTAAGGTAAACTCAATAAGAATATTGGTCTGAAATGATAATGATGTTTATCTTAACAAAGGGTCAGGTCACACAGCAAAGTATGCAAATTGGGCAGCACAGTCAAAAAAGCAATGTCCAATTACTTAACTGCATGTTCATATAGTTTGTGTGTCACCAGTCCGCTTTACAGTGTTTTATTTTGCATTGAAACAAGGTTAATTACTAACCAAAACATGTATTGTTACCAGTTGTATATGTATTTACTTAGTTGTACTTTAGCATACACACTCTGCATGATCCCCAGGCCACAGTGGCAGCATTTGCTGCAAGCGAAGGACACTCTCACCCTCGCGTAGTGGAGCTGCCAAAAACCGAGGAAGGCCTCGGTTTCAACATCATGGGAGGAAAAGAGCAGAACTCGCCCATCTACATCTCGCGCATCATCCCCGGAGGTATTGCTGATCGTCATGGTGGCCTCAAGAGAGGAGACCAGCTGCTCTCGGTCAACGGAGTGGTACGTAGGCGGCTTTGATGAATGTTAATTTCTCAGTGAAACTGGAAGCATACCAATTCCAAACCATTTTGAAGGATATTCACATACGTGTTAACTTGCTCTCTCGGCTTCTGTTTCTAATGTATATGTGCATGTGACTGCAGGTTTTCAGACAGCTCTTGGACCTTATATTTATCTGCACGTTAGTCATAATATCACAGACGTTCACAGCATTAACTACATCAGTGGCTAATGTCAAATCTAATCCGAGAGCAGTGCAGCATTTTATTGTTTTTATGCCTGGTTTTTAAAAAAAATCTGTACAAACGAGTCAGCTGCCTCCTTTTTGGCAACTTAACACGATGTGATACACCGTGGCATTTCGAATTCTAAACAATACAGATGAATTTTTGCCAACTTAGAAGTGTGAACAGATATTAAGATGTTTCCAGATGTTTCAGCATTTTACAGTCCAGCCACAGAATTTGAGAATTTCTCTTTTTACAATAATTCCACCACCATTTTGACTTGTGAGGTTACAATCCTGATGAACCTCCTTTGGTCTGTGAGAAAAATAATATGAGCTACTTTTTCTGTTTGCATTATGTATAAATGATCACATGGATATTTTCCTCACCTTGTTCTTAACATTCCTTAGCAAGAGGAAAAGCCGTCTCATTTGCCAGCTTTTTGTCATGATTTTAATTTTCTGTCTGCCTCCTAGGAAGTTCAGATATAACTTTCAATACTAATAATTTGTTCATTAAAATGAATGACTTGTGTTTTGCATTTGGGCTTTAAGTGCAAAGAGTTTAGTAAACTTTTTCTGCAGTGTTTGCAAATTCATTATTAATGTGGCATCTTCCTGTTTTTCCTCTTCTATTCCCTTTGTAGAGTGTGGAAGGAGAACACCATGAGAAGGCAGTGGAGCTCTTAAAAGCAGCTCAGGGCACGGTCAAGCTCGTAGTCCGCTACACTCCTAAAGTGCTAGAGGAGATGGAGTCTCGGTTTGAGAAGATGCGATCTGCCAAACGCCGCCAAAAGAACAGCTACCCGCAGTAGGGTAACCTGCCTGTGGCCCTCATGTCATGTTTCTCTTTCTCTCTCTCTCTCTCTCTCTCTCTCTCTCTTTGTCTTTCTACCCAGGGCTTGGACACATATATACGGCACTTCTTTTTTCTGCTTTTATGGAATTTTCTAAAACCCCCCCCCCCCACACCCCCCAAACACTTCAAGTTTGAGCACACTCTTTTTCACGGTTTTGTGGAAATAAACACTACTATTTTTTTTTTTTTTTCCTTTTTCCTTCTCCCCCCTCTGTGGTTATACACAAACGCAATGACACGCAATGTACATCACTCTGTGTCAGGTGAAGGTTGAGGGGTCAGGATTGCAAAGGGGACCATCACCGTTTTGCTTCTGAGGTCATTTAAAATAAAAATGATAAAATGTTTGTATAAAAAGTGCCTCAAGAGCTTTGAGAAAAAAAAATGTACTAGCTCACTAGAACCATTTGGATTGTATGTTACATAAACTGAGAGAAGAGCAAAACGAACACGCATTCATCTTCTAAACACTTGAACACCTAATATTAAGACGAGTGTAAGCAGGGTGTTGGAAGTAGGAACACAATGTGTCATATATCACTTAAACGGTTTGTGTGGAGGACAGCCGATAAGATACATCACACTGCTCAGCAAAGCAAAAAAAAAAACACTATCATGACTTATTTTGCATTCTTTGTTTTATCGTAGCTTCTCTTTTAATAATAAAAGAATTCATTACATGGGGTTGGAGGGTGAATATTTTTTTAATCACATATGACAATGCTTTTTGTTTCACTGGGTTAGGGATTGTACAGAAAATATGGTTTTTCTTACTAGGATTTTGGTTCTAGTTCCTAGCCTTTTCAGCATCTCTGATTTCTACTCGCAGTTATACACCAGAATGAAGCGACAAGGTAATATAAAATGTAGAAGGATAGGTGAAGTAGTGAATGTTAAGCACTGACTCCCTTCACACTGAAGATTAGGGTGAAAATATTTAATTACACTGAGATATTTATTTCTTTTATACGTACCCTAGACCTATTTTGTAGCATACAAATTCTATTATGTATATGCTGTAGCTCATAGGATTTATTTGCTATTCCTATTGCAAGTAATTTGTTTTTTTTTTTAGTAAATCTGATTCGTAGATGCTTTCTCTGTTTACCGTCTTTAAGTCCCTGATTTTTTTCATTTATTTCACTGACAAGATCAAGTTATTGAGTGAACATAGAGGTGAAGATTCTCTTCATTCTGCTCGTTCATCTCGTAGCAATATTTGTACTGATTCAGAAATCATTCCACAAACGTGTCAAAATTTCACACGTGCTCCGTGTGCTCATGGTTTAAAAAAAAAAAAGGCAATGTGTTTTTAAGCTTAAACGCACGTATTTTCACTGTTGAAAGAAAAACGTCTCTGTCTCATAAAATATTTAGCATGTTTCTAATTGTAGACGTTCATCAGTCACGGAGAGACGCGAGAAGAGGTGGTCTGATCCCTTGCATTAAAAAAAAGAAAAGCCTTCTTAGAATTAAAACTGGTTAATCTTCCTCAGAAAGCATTCTGGAAAATGAAAGAGTCGGATGCTTTGTTGTTCTCTGAAGTTTCGGGAGCTCAGGTTTGCATTTCTCCATCCCTGACTTTCCCTGACATTTCACGACCTGAAGTTACACTAAGCAATAAAGCTCGCTCTTCGTTCTCCAGCCCCTAACTATTAAATCCGCGTCATTGTTCACTTTTGGAAGGCTTACTTGCTATTTTTGTACCGGCATTTTCTTATGATGTTTTGCTTGCCTTTTTTGATACATTTTATTCACAGGATTTGTTTTTTGTTTTTGTTTTTTTCCAAGGAATTATTTGTATTGCTTTTCTGAGGACATTGTCCCATTGTTTTTTCGAGTACAAAGACCAAACGTGCAATTTTTTCTGACAGCTATTTGATATCATGTTGAATGTCCCGTATGCTAGTTTGGGAATGTTGCTTTAATGAGCCTAAATATTACTGTATCATTTGACATTGCTCTTCTTTCCTGGTGAATTGTCTTACATGTAATGTAGATGCATAGAATTACATATTACTTCTTAGGTTTACTTCAGAGTAATAATTTCAAGCTGCACAAAATAAATTACACAGAAATATTGGCTTCTTGCTTTTTTTGGGGGGGGGGGGGGTTGGATTAGCTGCACATTCGGTTCAAGCCACTTTTACCAAATTCTCTATTTACCACTTGTTCTGGTGCAATTTCAGGTTTTGTTCACTCTGCTCCTTACTGTTGCCTGGAATGATTCAATTTCCTAACACCAGGGGGCACTGTGAGCTAGTATACTTCACAATGGATGTTTATAGGGATCCTTGAATGATGATCTCAAATATACCAAGGAGAGCAATTAATTCTGTAGATGGATGAATGGATTGATAGATAGATAGATAGACGGATGGATGGATAGATAGATAGATGGGTAGATAGATGGATGGGCGGATGGACGGATGGGTAGATGGATAGGTGGATGGATGGACGGATAGGTAGATGGACGGATAGGTAGCTGGATAGACGGATGGGTAGATGGATGGATGGATAGGTAGGTAGATGGATAGATGGATGGACGGACGGACGGACAGACAAAGTATTATCAGGTCATTTTATTTTATTAGATAAAGTTTATTAATCTGTCTCAGTGAAGTTAACTGATATATTATGAAGCAACATTTGGGTTTCACAGTGCCACCAAAAATCACTTAGCTGCTTGGGTTGTGTCGGTTATGACTTATCGTCATGTATACTCCTCATATGTACTTTCAGTCACAGGTTACAATTCCAAAATCATGCCTCTTCAAAGGTTTATTAATAACTTTAAGGTGTGAAGACTAGAGGTGTGTTAATGATGAGAAATGAGCCTTCTGACAGTGTGACAGATGGATGTTCTGCCCAGCTCCTCCCCCTGTACCTTCAGGGTGTACTATTGTCTTGATTATCCGTATGTTTTACTGGAGTTATTCTGTACACCTCATTCTTGTCATGATACACCGATTCCTCGCCTTGGAGAAGAAAAGCAAGCTTATAAAATGGAAGCGTTCATGTACTGTAGTGACACATGTACTGAGAACATGTAGTGTACTTCCGTGGTAATGAATGTGGCCTTTTACAGCAGCCACACGGTTGACGCACACATACGCACAAAGCTTATTTTTACCGGCATATGGATGCCGGGAGTCGTGAAAAACTGATGAACTGGCCTGTGTTTCTATCAGTACAGTGACAGACAGCATATAGGGTTATTCTAAAGTGCACATTCACAGCAGTAGTGTGGTGATGAGCAGAAGAGCTATTGTTTTTCAGGTCATTAAGAATGTCAGTACATGACATGATCACAGTTTCGGCAAAAACATCTGCATAGAGAAGGATGATGGTCTGCACTGCATGGACCCTCTTATGTTTAAAAAAAAGTAATACAGTCATTCTTTCATATTAAGGTTATTTGTTTTATATAAGGAAATTCTTTCTTTGGATATCCCATCCTCGGAGGTCAGAGCACAGGGTCAGCCATGATGCAGCACACCTGGAGCAGGAGGGGTTCAGGGCTTTGCTCAAGGGCCAAATGGTGGCAGCTTGGCAGTGAACCCCGATCTTCTGATCAACAAGCCAGAGCCTTAACCACTTGAGCTACCTGTCTTTATCCTGTGATGAAACATTGCTATCCTGATGGTTATGGTCTCTTCCTGGATGAACTCCAACCCTCAACCATAGGGCATGAGAGCACTTTTAATCCTTTAATAAGTATGAAAATGATGTAAATGATATGTTGTGGCCTTCACAGTCACCAAGTCGTAAATCAGTTGGACACTAAAGGGAGTGATGTTAGAGGGCTCTCTCTATCATCATCATCATCATCATCCAAACACTGATGCAGTAACCATTGGAAGAATGCCTCCAGCAAGAGCTGAAGATCTACTGTGACAAGGCACATTAGAGCTATTCTAGTGGCATGTATCAGCACCTTACAAATATATGGTGCGGTATACTTCTGTATTAATTATAGCAGATGTTTTCAAAAGAAGCCAGACGATTGAGATATATAGTGCTTCTGTGCTGTACAGGGTGAAACCTGTCGCTGTGATTCAAAAGTTCTGTGAGTTCCTTTAGTTTAGTCACAAAATGATCACCCAATCTCCTCTTTGTTTGCCAGATGTACTTCTGATTATATGCCTTATCCTTTGCAGGACTTGTGATTTTAATGTCATTTATTAATTAACACTCAGGTTTTTGAGTCTTTCTTCAAGACTTGGGGTGATACTAAAACCAAGAACAACAAATATTCAACAAAGATTTTCAGATTTTGTTAATGGATTACAGTATGTCAATTTGAGGTTATGGCGCTCAGCATGAGCTGACCTTAGCAATGTGCCATCATGAGAGGGCAAAATGCTACAATGGGTCATTATTCATCATAACCCTTTAAATATGGAACAATTCTTTCACTGCTGTCTCTAATTCTGACACGTACTGTAATGCCCTGAATGCCTGGGCAGTGTTTCAGACACCTGATTCTCCCCAGCCCTGCACCAGTGCACACATGGTGGAATTTCAGACATGTCCTGTCATGCTGTTCATGTTTGTCTATAAACTGTGACCATGGACACATCCACTTCTTCTTTCTGTGGAGTTAGCAGTCAGAGCAGGTTAGAGCTATTCTGTTCCTCATGACTGTTGACTCAAAGGCAACTGAGGATAGTTCCTAATTGCAGTGCGGTCTGGTATTAATGAACTATTCGGCTTAAACCCCCTGTCTTTAAAACATTAAAAAAAAGATATTAGGTTATAGTTCCTGATGATAAAAACAAATGCCTTAAGGCTAATCACATATTTGTAGAACCAAGTAGCTGAAATGGCCGATTTCTTTCTAGCCCAGATTCATGCAACCTATCAGTAATTATACTGCCTAGATTTGAGCACCACTTGGGCTGATATTTTTCAGCTAGTTTGGTATTATCAGAAAATGTGATTTGAAATACATTCATGGGTTTAAAGAAACTGAACAAGGTGGATAATTTACCTGACGATTTTTATTCACAAAATGCCTTTCTTTTTTAGGAGAAACTACGGTGGATACAGTAAAGCACATATTGTCCAAAATACAAATGTATGTGACATGACAGTAGATTTTAAAATACAGATTTAAGCCAGAATAGCAAAGCAACAGACATTTACAAATGCAGCTGTCTGTCTTTAAATGTATATGTAACGGTGGGCTATTTGGCTATTAGATGCTTAAGATGATAAGATAAGATGGATAAGATTTTACCTTCCCGTCTACTAGCCTCATAGCCGACTTTAAACTAGAAGCAAATCAAGATGTACACTTTAACTGAGCATCGATCAAAATATGTATTTTTTCATTAAATTACATTATAATACATTTCAAGGTGCAAGAGAGAAAACACCACAGAAATTAAAACGGTGGAGATTATGGTGACGACTATTCATATCTCTACCTCAAACAAATGAAATGAAATGAAATGAACACAAGCCACAAGCAACAAAATCCAATGAATGAAATGGTGAAAGAATGCATTTCCGGCAGACGTATTACGTAGAGATTTTGGGTATGTGCATAAAGTCGAGTGAACACGCAAACACAATGAACTCTTTCTGCTCTGTACTGTAACCTTTGACATGTCCTGAGCTCAGCGGGAAGCCTGGAGGGATAACCGAGTTCCCCACCGTGTCCACGCTCAGACAGAAATCTGAGTAGCTCACTTTTTCGTCTCCTCTTTGGTAATTTGAGCTGCAAAGAATAAGCAGAAATATGAGAAAACGATGGTTATTCAAATGGAAAAAAGCTACCCATTCAATGTCTCTAATGTATTTTAGGCTGAGTAAATATTGTTGATGTTGAACAGGATTAAAAAATAGAAACATTTGGTCTGAGTAATCTGCCATTTTTCATAAATAAAATATTTCTATCACGAAACACAAGTATAAATTTGGTTGTAATGGCAAAAAATATGAATATATATATTCATAAATTAAAGGTTTAAAGAAGCTACTAGTGACGTAGATCACGTGTAAAGTGATCTAATTATAAAGACTTTTTACAAGAACAAAAAAAGTTTAGTGGTAATGATCTTACCTTCAAAACTATTCAGACAGTGCAAACCTGAGTTTATTCACGAGCTGGGGGGTCAGTAGCAAAGGGTGAAGAGAAACATGAAACAGCAAGGAGGAAGGATTAAGGTGAGACACACATTTGGACTTATGGATCTCTCTGGAAAAGGATCCATTCTGAACCATTGGAATGTATACAGAGTCAGGGTTTCTCAACGTTTAGGACATACTGCTTTGCAGACATTGAAGTTTTTCCCCAACATCTAGCCCAAATCCTTATAGTAAAGCATCTCCACATGGCAGTAATCTTGGCAAAACAGACCCACGCGATTATTTCCAGTCATTCACAACATGAACAAAGAGACCAAAAAAGATGATATTTAAAAACTAATACAGACAAAAATTTCATATATAAATAATATAAAGCTGCTCCAGTCACTCCCCATTGCATTTAAAGGCATATCACAGATATGGGCAGCTTTATAAACTTTTAATAAATAATGCAAACAATAATATAATAATGTTACGCTGTTTTATTACTGAAATGTATTCTTTACTGTCTTATGAAAGGGAAAGGTGTATTAGATATTGCACACTTACATATATTAGAGTATTATGTTACACAACTTGTGTAGGTACTTGTGTATTCTTTTTACAGATACTTCCATATTGCTATTCTGCTATTATGAAAACTTTTTACCACCTTGTATCCTGTATCTGTGTATGTCACTGTAAGAATTGGATTGATTGTGATTGGTCATTGTTTGTTACTTTTCCACCAAAGTAAAAAAAAAAACCCAGTGCATTTTCAGACCAAAAGTTGAGAAACACAGCACTCAGATACACTCTTAGATTCGGGTCTTAAAAGTTAATCACCCAAAATAAAACGAGGACATTTGATATATGCCAGAATACTCCATGCTTCTTTGATATTTATTGAGAAAATGCTAATACAAGCTGTTCAAATCCAGTATATGCCTATTCACTGTGGATTCTGTTGTATTATTAATACTTCTGGACTCATGTTGTTCTTTCAGCTGCTGTTTGGGGTCTCCACAGCGGATCATTTGCTCCACATGTTTCGATTTGGCACAGGTTTTACACCAGATGCCCTTCCTGACGCAACCCTCCCATTTAATCCAGGCTTGGGACCAGCACTGAGAGCTAACTCTTCAGTGGCTGGGTTAGCACCCTGCCCGGGAATCGAAGCCAGGCCATGGCAATGAGAGTGCAGGATCCTGCTGCTGGACCTTGAAAATTAATAATATAGACTCTATATTGTATTAGGTATTGGTATAAGAATGAAAACATGGATTCTGCTTTCATGTCAGCATATATCTACACATTCAATGCACAGTCACGAGTAAATATACAGAGGTGTTTTAATCATATATGATAACACTGTGTCACTCATATATGTCCTCATATTGACCTGAATGCTGTACAGTACAATAGAGCAGAAAGAAATGTTATGTAATTATTCAAATCATTATCTTGGTCTCATCAAAATACTATCAAGACTTCGCTTGTGTCAGTCCGCATGTGTTATTTGCTTTGGAGCATGAAGTAAAAAGTTAAGGGTTATGTGTGTGATACTTACGGCGAACCTCCAGCTTGCACTCCACGATGTCCTCTCCACTGGCGTTAACAGCTTTACACGTGTACACGCCTCCATCGAATGGACACGGCTTCCTGATCTCTAGAGTCAATATACCCTGCTTGCTGAGCATACGGTACTTGGCTTCGTTTGTGATGTCCATCTTGTTCTTGTACCATGTTATTTTGGGCTGAGAATTAAAATGGACAGTAAGATTCAAAGAGTTTTGGAATGATTCGGATGTTTACTATAGAAAAATCCAGAACATCGCCTCCACATGTTCTAGCTTCAGTATACAATGATATAAGTCGGAATAACGCTTTCTGATCTTTTCGGTCACATATTTCAGATATGCTTACCTTAGGGATGCCTCTCACAGCACAGCTGAGAGTGGCATTGTACCCTGCGATGACCGAGCGGTTCACCAGTGGGTGTGTGAACTTGGGTGCCTCTGAGAAGTCATGATCTTTGTAGGAGGGTGGCTTGTAGTCAATGCCTTAGGTTAGAACAAAATGCCAGAGTAATATCAAGATGTCCGTTGTGATGCAGTAGAAAACTAACATTGATTTTAATACAAATAAATGATTGCAGTTTATATTATATTTATGAAATCTTCATGCTACAGCAATAAAACATGCAATATGCATGCGTCTAAATAGTGTGATAAACGTATGAGTAAATCCAGCTCATCTCACCTGTTTTCTGGATGTATGCACTGTCCTTAGAGGCGCATGGCTCCGGACTCAGGCCCACTGCGTTCATAGCGAACACTCTGAATACGTACTCGTTCCCCATGATCAGGTCAGACACCACACAGTTAGTGCGCCGATACTGCTCATAAACCGTGTACCATTCCTGTCAAACACAAACATATAGTTGAGTGCAAATCTTTGTTTTCTGGGGGGTTAAGATGACTTTAAATTTACTACAACTACAATAGCAGAATTTCATTTAATGGTGCGCTGAAAAATGACATATTACCAAGCAAAAATGTCTTGGATATAGTCACATTTATCTGATGTTGGCATTTATATTATAATGAAGCAAATATCCGATTATTAAACCAATTTCTAAATGTTTCTATCTATCTATCTATCTATCTATCTATCTATCTATCTATCTATCTATCTATCTATCTATCTATCTATCTATCTATCTATCTATCTATAAAATGTGTGCATGTGCATTTAAGAACAGGCTAAATAATCTTATATACCATATAAAATGATCTCATAAGAAATATTAGAATATTAAATTTGCCTACTACAATGTTACTGTTATAACTTGTGTTATAGCAGCTGCAAAAAGTCTATCCCTCTACAGACTTTCTTATGGTGGGAAACTTGCTGGCCGTTACAAAGCACCAACACTGGAGACTCCTTCCATGAATGTTAAATATCTCCTTAGATATTTAAAAAGATATTTTATCTTTTTATTATTAGCCTTAGATTATTGTGGAGCGTCCATTATACATCATCCGTGTGACTGCTGTTACTACATCAACAAAAATGTACCATATCTTAATATGAACCTTTGATTTAAATGACAGAGCTGCTGTTATAGACAATTACCCCTTATTTTCTGCCCAATCCGAATAGGGAAATTGGCAGCGCTGTGGTATAATGACTGATACCACTAACACTACCAGCTTGGCTGTGTCTTGTAACGTAATATGACTGCAAAGATGTTCTAGCTGCTTCTACGACTTATTTTCCTCTTGGACGTCATTTTTATTAGTCGTCATATCATCATGCAACATAATCTAATCCTGATCATACACTCAATATTATAGATCTCCTTTTATAAATATGTAACCAGGCAGCGTGAACCTTTAATGTTGCTGTGTCACGTTACGCATTTTATGTATTAAGTCTAACACTATTAGCATGACAATGTGGGTTGATTGAGTAGATGGGAATAAAATAGCAGTCTGTGTGCATGTTCCAAGATCAGGGACCTAAAGTGCTTTTATATTTAGAAGCAGGACGTGTCTGGTTTCCGACTTGGATATTGTCGTGTGAAATGTGATGATCCCGAGCCTCCAAGCTCATTGTTCTGGATGCACTAAGAGTAAATTGGGCCTAATACAGATGAGTGGTGTAACTCATATTCATCCACTAACCTTGTAAAGAACAAAGAGAGGAAGAGAGTGGAGTTCTGCTAGTGCTTAAATCAGACTATTGGGGGGGGGGTGATGGCATGGGACATACCAGCCCTATGCTGAGGGGGCAAAGTTCCACACAGATGATGGGCAGTGACGGTCATTTTGGCAGCTTGGTCTCCAGATGCTCTAAATGCTGTCCTGTCCCACAGAGGCATTCAAAGCAAGTTGCCAAGAGAAGCTGAAACCCAGAGTACCAGTCCACTTGCACATACTGTACATACATTACTCAATTATAGAGGCGTGTTTTGGAGCTTAGCTACTTTTCGTGGCACTGGCAAGATTTCAGAGTACAGAGGGACAAAGTAGAAGTCATATCTGCCTTTGGTTTGTTTCTCTAGAAAGGAAAATAGAGTTATCTGGCTAGTTGATAAAGACCTGAGCTAACTACGTTAGGTCATTTTTTAAATTAATAAGTAATCTATCAGAAGAATAGATGTCCAAGCCTAGTGTCAAGCCTCCATGACCCTTTACCTTGATTTGATGGAATAATAAATTAGATTTGGATGTAGTCTTGCATTAGGTACCTTCGGGTTTTGATTTGTGTAGCAGCTTACCATTTGATTCACTCTGTAATTACATAGAACTTCTTCAGTAAGGGCCCCTGCCTTGATATTTCCCCTTAGAACGCCAGATGCATCCCATATCCAATATTCACAGCCATTTGCATTTGCCTATATGCAGAAGCGCTAAGTAAATCTAATTCCTGGACATAGATTTGTACATACCATGGTCTTCTTGTCAGCTTTCTGGATTGTGTAGCCAGTGATGTCGCAGTTGCCATCGTCTTTGGGTGGCTTCCATTCCAGTGCCACGTTGAAACCCCATATATCCACCACCTTCAAGTTCTCAGGAGAACCAGGAAGGTCTGGCAAAAAAAATGTTTTTATAGCATTTTAAACCCGACAATTTCCTGTAACAAATGCTAGTTTTACAGCAATGCATAAGATTACAAAAGCTAATGGGACACGAGAAACAGTGTTTCAAGCTTATGAAATATATATATATATACATAAGAACGTACCCACAATCCGAATGGTCACAGACGCCTTGTCTTCCACATTCTCAATCTGTACCTGGAGTTCATATCGCCCAGAATCTTTACGCTCTGTCCTCCTGATGAAAAGGATGCTGTCTGTCTCACTGTTCCGTACGCTCACCTGCTTCGGGTCAATGGGCTCACCGTCTTTCGTCCAGGTCAATTTAGGTCTAGGTTTTCCCTGAAGAAAGATGATGTTTTTATGTTGTGTTTCAAATTAGACAGATGACAGTTAGCATAATCTCAGCTAGCTTACTAGCCACCATAATTTCAGTTTTACACATTAAACCAATATGGCTAATATCTACTTTGCAAGGGTTGAGGCTAATAGTTTTTTAATTACATAGTAATTAGGTTAGTGGTTGCTTTCCTGCTAGTGACC
This sequence comes from Hemibagrus wyckioides, assembly GCF_019097595.1. NCBI lineage: Eukaryota > Metazoa > Chordata > Actinopteri > Siluriformes > Bagridae > Hemibagrus > Hemibagrus wyckioides. The sequence goes on along the minus strand of NC_080736.1, from coordinate 6,382,832 downwards.
TCGATTCCTGGTTCACTAAGTATAATAGATAGGTTGCAGCTAGCTATTAATCTGATAGCCTAATACTAGTTGCAACCTTTAAAAGTGACTAAACACATTGCCTCAGGACCTGTGTGTGTGTGTGTGTGTGTGTGTGTGCATGCAGTTTTCCCCCAGAGAGCTTTTTCAGCTGCTGTTCATATTTGTGTCATTAACACATTTTGAAGCCGCTATCCATGTGTATCCGCTATCAACATGTTTCAGCTGCACAGCTCTGAGTATTTATAGTGTTTCAGAGACAAGATGAACAGGCCCTTCCTGTCCTAATTAACCCCCGTTAACACAGTAGTTAAAGTTTCAGTCTGGCCAACACACTCTTGTTGGAGGCCAAAAGAGCAACAAGGAGCTATGGACCACAGTGTACAGGACCCTCCATAAGTATTCACCCTTAGTGACCTTTTCTACATTCACAGCCTGGAAGAATGAATTTTGATGTGATTTTCTTTCAATAACGAACAGTTGATTTTTACCTGGAATGGGATCACCAGGTTCACAGTCTCCCCGACTCTTTTGATGATGGTCTGGCGAAGATTGCGAGGGATCCAAATTTTCGGACGCTCTGTTAGAAGGCAAAGAGAGAACTGGGAAATGACTCGTGAGATAAAATAACTCATTTTTGAAAAAATGAACATATTGGCAGATGAAACAACAGCAAATTTTGAAACATCATGGATGCAAGGTGGTGTAGCAGGTACTATTGCCACTTTACAGCTGGTGGTACTGTCTTAGCAGAGTTTCACACATTCTCGGTGTCTTTGTGGGTTTCCTCTGGGACCTTCAGTTTCTTCCCACCTCTTAAAACATGCAAGTTGGTGGATTATTTATGCTTTATTGCTTTGTGTGTGGACTCCAGATCTACCATGATCCGAATAAAGTAGATAAATGCTTTTGTAAGCATAAAAGCTTATATGCTGAGTTTGCAAAGGACCACAAATAAATAAAACAACTCTCCAAGTCCCAACACATAGACACTGGGAATATTTTTTCAAAACTGAATAAAAGTCATCATCTGAATAACAATTATGTGGCTCACAGTGGTTATACCAATAAGTACTCCATAGATAAGCCTATGCAAAAGCTGTTCATAAGTTCTGAGCGTTTCTTTATCACATTTATCTCTTTGATGGCACAACAGCCCTCCCAGCATAGTTTTCCACCAGATAAACCCTTCACATGTCACTGTTCTTTCAGCGTGTGGAATGTCCGTGGGGCCCCTGGGCCCCAAAATAAACCTCCCATCAAACATCTTTTACAGTAATTGTTGTAAACAGCTGACAGACAAGAAAACGAGAATGAATGTGTCTGAAGAAGATCTATGGTGTTTTACTATTTGATACATGAGCAGCCGAGGAGTGCTCAGGATTCCCCTGCATCTGGAAATAAATAGAGTAGTTTCCTTGTAATGTAAAATAAATGAGAAACTGGATACACTGTCCTGGAAATAGTATTGAGGTTCTCTAAAGTTAGCTCAATGAATAACTGGGATTGGGAAGCCAGTATCATAGAGTTAAAAGTCTGTCGTGAGATTTCTGTGGTTTTCTTTCTGAGGAAACCTAAAGAATTCCCCCAGATTTAAGATGTAACTGTTCTCAGGTTATATTTACTTGGTTCCTTATTCAGATAGGTGATATATATTAACGTAACCAGACACAGGCCCTAGCTGTCTTTCTGTACACTTCATTTTAGTTTCAGCAACAGTCTTTCAGTCAATCAGTGACGCGTCCTTGAGGTTTGTATTGTTAGTTTTTAACATTAAAATACATTAGTAGACAGAATTCTGACCAATAGCTGTCATGTATACAAGCTACAGGAAACAATTTCCTGAACAGATGCTGATGGCAATGCTGACAGCTCAACATTCCCACATCCGTGAAGTCGAACTATTTCTGTACGTGAACATGCAGTATAGGTAATTAATGTGTATGATATAAAAACACAAATTGTGATTGAACTGTTTTTTGCCCCCATGCTGTCACATTTTGCTTTTATTTCTTGTCAGACAAACTGCCCCAGTCGATACGAATTAAGGGGTTAAACACATCACATGGTGGAAATGAGAAGGAATGGGAAATTATATCATAAATGTGTGCTATAAAACCTAATAATGAAGTTTCTGAGAATGGTTTATGGAAAAAGATGGCCATGACTCATGCAGGCTATTTTAACGCATAGCTGCAAACCATGTTGTTTAGGGCAATAATAAGGAAGTCATCAAGCAAAGGCAAGGAATCCATAATATATTTGTGTAAATGTGTCTTTTAGAACAATCTGAGCCTGTTATTGAATTTATTCTACTTCCAGGCCTGAAGGAGATTGGTGACGGTCTATATCTGGCCCCTAGGCTTTCTGTTGTACAGACCTGCTTTAATGTAATTGTGTATATCTCCTACTCATGAAAGCTAGTGAATGCTAGTGGCTGAAAGCTGATCGGGAACAAGCTGGTGATTGCCTCAGTGAACTAGACTTATTAAGTTAAAACGATAAAAGCTTTTGTAAAGCACTTTATCTAATGTACTGCTGCAAGTTAATGCAACTAAATGCAGCTGGAATTGAAGTAACAGCAGCTGAGAAATGCAAATTTAGTTTTATAATTCTCCATGTTGTTTTAAGAAAACTTGAGTACTACCATGTCTGCATTACTGCTACTTAGAATATTTCCTCTTGTAATACTTGCCATAAATAGACTCTACATTCTATAAATATCTACATTTTACCAAAACATCCGACTCCATTTTTGCAAGGTTTATTCAAGTGTGTAAACTCACGCATGATCTCGCGGATGGTGACAGCCTGGGCCAGAGTGGCAGGACGACTAGGGCCAGCCATATTATACGCCCGTACACGGAACTGCATCTTCTCTCCAGTAGGCAGGTCTCGGATGATCACAGAGTTCCTTTCTGTAAGACCCTCAAATGCTGGAATCCACTCATCAGCTAAATAAAATATAAAACAAAGCAAATATCACAAGTCTGCAAAAAAAAGTTACCAATGAAACAGTTATACTTAATCCATTGTTCTGTGCAACGAATTGTTTATTGCTAATATTACTAATATTATACGTTTGTCCATTGCGCCTTGTGCTTCAAATTGCTATAATGCATCCTCTCTTATGGCTTATTACAGACATATGGCTTTAATACGGAACCATTTAAACAATATTATTTGTAGATCAAACTGAATAACATGGGATTTTCATAAACTGAAACTGAATCAAGTCAAAAAATTCTCTAGAAACTTATTTTTCCCTCATTAAATCGACATTAAGGAATGAAGAACTATTGATTGGTCCTTTTACAAAGATTTTTGTTTGTGATATCCATAGATATTTCTACATAGAAATAGAAATACATGAAGATTAAAAGCACAAAAAGTGTCAATCTATGAGATTTGTAACAATAATATTAAAGGTCAAAATAAAAATATATGTAGTACAAATTGTAGGGTTTTTGTCGGGCGATGGAGAAGGAGTTCAGGTGTTCATTTTCAATGACGCTTTCATTCTGCAATAACACTTACACATAAGATACACATAAAATCTTCACAGTCACAAACTTACTGCCTTCCTTGCAGTATTCCACCCCATAGCCTTCTATCGGAGCAGAGCCTACTCTCTCCGGAGTCCTCCATTTCAGAGAGATTGTGGTGTCACTGATGTCATCCACACACAGACCGATGGGCTCACCGGAGGGGGCTGAGTGAAAAACACAATGTTGAACTGAATTTAATGGACAGCTGATGTTGAGAATTGATATGTGGGAGTTTTATTAATTCAGGTTATTGTATGGTTGGAGTACTCTAACCAAAATGTTTAATAAAGACTAGATCATTTGAGTCCACCAGGACTACACCATAAATCTTTGTAAACTTACAGTATATTTATATAGTTCCTATAGTTCAAGGATGTCAAATATAGAGTAATTTCAATTACAATAGGAAGCAAAGTAAAGCAATAAACCCATAGACATATCAACAGAATGTGCTAATCATAAATAATCCTTCCTTAGCAAGCTAAATCATTGATGCTGTAGATATGCATCTCTCCAAAAGAGCTAATTTAGGATTCATTGAAATTTTTTCATTTGAAATGTTTGGTCTGTACTTTTCAGATACACACCCATACAACATATTTCAGAGTTGTTAATGCATTATTTTTCTACTAAACTAATTTTTTGGTCCTACTTTCTTGAAAGTGTAACTGTGGCCTGCTATAGTTGGACTAGTTATAGAAAACTAGCAACACCAAAATAATTGAAAATGAAATAAAAATGAAAATAATTGGAGTATAAACATGGTGAAAGCAGGGCATGTGTAATAAGGTAAGGCCCTGTTATACCTCAAGCTTATTGTGGATTACTACATTTAGATTTTCAGTAATATTTGCTTGTTGGATTCAAATATTCAGAGTAGACACAAAACAATTTGATGTATACTTTTAGAGTGGACATTCACTCTGCACTGTACATCTACTAAAGCATATTAGAGAAATAAAGCATAACGTTGCTTAGTAACTAAGCTACCGAAGCCTGAATCAAGAATCAAAAGTCTTTGCTATATGGATTTAATAGGACTTGTCACCAGGTTTTTTTTTTTTCAATCCTGTGCTGCTCCAATATTCAGCCAGAGGACAGGGGCATGGAAACTATTGGGGCAATAAAACCCAGAGGTCCAAGTCTGGTACATCTAACATTATCTTCCAGCCAGCCTTCCTGGCCTTCAGCTGCCTATTATAGATGGGCATAACTGCCATTGTTTAAATAAGCACAAGTTAAACTTGGACTCGTGTTGATAAGGACCTCTTAAAGATACAGATACTGTTAGGGACATGCTGCATTTAGGACAGAAATAGTTGCATTTGAAATGTGGCATTTTACTGTCAGGTTCAGGTATTGCCACAAAATGCTGGAGGATGGAATCCACAGGATGAGATTGAAAATAATAAAGAACGATTGAAAGGTTTGGAAAAATCTACAACAAAGTATGGCATTAAAAAGACTCAAGACTGTAATAAATTTTAAATTTGACGACATACCCATGATACATTACATTATAGTGATATCCAGCAAGGATGAAGAATAGACAAAATAGCTTTTGTTCACAGTGATGAATGCTTGAGTTATATATAGCAGTGATATGATAAATGCTAATAATGTGTTATTAAGATAATCCTGTTGCCTGAACATTCTTTTACTTAATACACACCATTGTTTTCCATTTGTATATTACTGAGAAAGCAAATTTTGACTAATCATGTCAGCCAAGTCATTCTCATCTAAACAAACTATCTTCCAAAGTCTACATAAAACCAAGTCATGCATTCACTAGCTTTCCAGAAGGACAAGCAGAATTAGATTGAGACGCCTACTGCCAACAGGTTCTGGCTCTGGTTCAGGTTCAGGTGGGAGGGCAGGTTCCTCAGCCGGGGGTGCGCCCTCCTCTCCTGGAGGTGCCCCCTCAACTGGCACTCCTTCTCCTCCTGCACAAGGTGCAGGAGCTTCTCCTTCTGCAGGAGCAGGTTCCTCAGTTGGAGGAACGGCTGCTTCAGTGGCCGTATCTTCTGGAGGAGGTGCTATTACCTCAGGTTCTTTGACTTCTGCTGGGGAATTTGCAGGAGGACCTGAAGTGGGGTTTGCAGGAGTATCTGCTGGTGTCTCGTTGGCCGGCTTTTTCTCCGCGGTCTTTGGAAGCATAGGCTTGGTCATCTTGCCGGTGGGTCAGTTTGTCGCTGCACACTGGAGCAACTTCCCTTGAGGTTTTTGTAAAGAGCCTTTCGTTCAGGCCTTTTTCTGTACTCCTCCCCTGTCCTGTCCTGTCCAGTCCTGTCTTTGGGCTGCTGTGATCACAACTGTTGACAGCAGCAATGCAGCTAAGCTGTGGGTCCTCCCCCTCTGCTCTTTTTCCTAGCGGCCTGTTTGTGCCATACGCCTGGACATACCTTTACCCTAATGTGCCATTATTTATAGAAGGGGGTACAAGAAATAGTTTCCTAATTTACTATATTGTGCTGGACATCACACTGAACTGATAATAACACTGGCAATAAAATTTCCATAATTTACATAGTAAAAACTTGTCTTTTAAGCTTGGATAGATATCCCGAAACAGGATCTTATTTTAGGCATCGAACATCCACACTACAAAGAGATGACAGAGCCTTGAAATATTGGTATGATGACGCGTGGCTGAGCAGCTCCAGGTGGCCAGAATAGGGCAGCATCCCTAAATTGGCAAGCAGATGAAAGAAGGTTCTCCTTGACACTAACATGCTTGGCACCACCTCATACACACAGCAATCTGCTAAACCAGCAATAACAGCGTTCCCATTCTGACACAAGGAACAAAGGTTCATTTATCATTCTTCAGGGGATTTTCTGATTTCCTTGCTTTACATGTCCAATTTTTACTTTAATGTTTTTTTCAACCTAATCTAAAAAACACATCAACTGTAGTACTTAAGTCATTACCTCAAGCTAGTATTTCAACACATGTCCTTGTACTGAGAAACAAAACATATAATCCACTACTTGAAACTCGTATATATTTGAAAATTTAAGAACAATTATTAAATGTTTATGTGAAGTGCTTCCATAATTTTTTTTTGTTCAAAAGTATTTCTAAATGAAGTTCTAAAACTTTATATTTTCTGCTTTTAGAGATGGTTTTACTTTTTCCTTTATGGTTGTAGCTTTAAGTAAACATGGAAGTGCTTTAGTTTCAGATTCCGCATAACCTTACAATGAAACCTTTGGAACAGTGTAAATCAACTAAAATTACTTTTTTTTACTGTATTGCTGCAGCATTGGAAATCTCAATAAAACTACATAAATATAACTGCTCAGGTGAGACATTTTCTCATATAATCCTGTGTTTGCTTAAAATAAATCACCTATACTGCTGTTATTTAAATTGTAATATAAAAGTACACAAAATATAGACATTTACTTTGTTTAAAAAATAATAATATTGTAGTATTTGCATCTACAAAATCTTTTAAAGTCTATTAACTCTATTGTCTGTTAACAATTTCCGTTGTACGTGAGTTTATAATAAAAATTATTAAAAATTAAAAGTATATTAAAAATTGCTGTTTGTGTTTAATCACCTATAAATACAGATGGGTTTTGACTGTAAAAAAATAAATAAAAAATATGATTTTTTCATTGTAACTTTTAAGCTTTTATTGAGCAAAGTCACTTCACCACCTCAGGGTTTAACCAGAAACAAAAGAACGTCCATAAATCATTCATCCTAAAAAAAAAAAAAAACAATAAACCCATTTACACAGTAGTATATAAGCAATTATTAATATTAAGTGTTTATAGAAAGCTGTGTCAAGACTATTCAAGCAGTCTGGAGTGTTTCAAGGAAGTGCTGGCTCACTGTTAAAAGCTTTAGGTTTCTGATCAAAAGGTAGTGATTAGAGTTGTAGAGTATATACCCCAGCAACACCAAGCTCACCGCATTAACTTTCAGCTGCTTGATCATTGCTGTAGATTAAATCATCAGTCAAAAGTAAATGAAACTCACCAATAGGCACAAAAGGCTGGGAGGCAGTACTGGGCCGTGACATGCCAATACTGTTCACAGCGTAGACCCTCATCTCATATGCCATTCCCTCAATCATCCTCTTAGCTTCATATGTAGTGTCTTTATAGGGGTCAAAGTTCAGCCGCATCCACCTGTAGCTCTTTGTCTTCTTTCTCTCCAGGACATAGCCTTAGAGAACATACAGACTTGAGTAAATTTTAATCATAAATAAGACATTTTAAGACCTAAATTATAGGATCGTATGCTTTCTATTTGAGCAGCATTTACCCAAAACTGGCTGGCCACCATCAAACAGTGGTGGGTCCCACTGGACTACACACGAATCCTCCCCAACACTGAGGATTCTGGGAGCCTGAGGTGGATCTGGCACATCTGAGGAGGTTAGAAAAATATTATTTAATGAATGTCAAAACTGCTACTTGCAAACCGTGAACTTCAGTTATAATAGAATGCTAATAAACTTTCAGGGTCATGAACAACACCTTCACTCTTAAGAAAAAGGATCACTTTGGATGGTTTAGCATTGTAGCTTCTGAAAGGCATTCTATTTGGAAGCTGTTTAGAAATGGAAACCATCTGGTTCCACATAAATCCATTAATGGTTATTTAGGAGACAAACCTTAGCTAGATGGAACCCTTTTACTACATTCTTGTGGGGAAAAAGGTGGACCGACATCCCATCCATGGTGTGTAAATGAACTACTACACTAAATCAGTATATACAAAATGGTTAAAGTTATAAATAGATGTAGATGTGGCATAAAGAGGCTGAGACTGTAGGAAGGAAGTCACTTGTGTTTCTGTGATGGCTAATTCTCACTGGAACGTTGGTAGAAATTATGTCGCTTGTACCCTATATAATCTCCAACATGAATCTGCCAGAAGATAATAGATGAATGAATGTATAGTTCTTTGCTTCATAAATAGAATAGAATAGAGTTTTGGTTCTTCTGCGATAATAAAACCTGTAATAACTTTATGTTGATTGAATGATGATTAATCAGCAAAAGGTCATTAGATGTTCACAAACGTAACTCCATAGGGGTTTGTACATGGTAAATGTACTGTATTTAAATATCTTACCAACAACTTTTACATGAATATCGGCGGTATCCTCCCCTGCCGGATTGCGTACAATAACAGAGTACACGCCTTCATCCTGACGCTCCGCCCCCTCAATAGTTAAGATGCAGTGTCCCCTTGCGCTCTCCACATGGACACGTCCACTTGAGTCTGTCAAGACCTTATAAACCAACAACAGTTTTTTACAGATCAGTATTTATTTTTATAGCAGCCATGTTTAAATCACACTAACCTACACTGAGCACAGTTCCAACTTCCGGACCAAGCAACAATCAGTCAAGATGCAAAACCAGAGACCGGATGAGGAGGCATTAAGATCAAAATGGAATATAGCGTATCATGTCCTTTCTGTATTCCTTTCTTACCTTCTGTGTTTGTATGGGGTAACCAAAGGTTTTCCATAAACAGGTATATGAAGCATGCACTCACCTTGAATGCAGTACTGTTCAAGAAAAGCCTGCAGTAAAGCTTTGGTGTCGTGTAGAAATACTGAACTGAATAAGCAGTTTGTTTTGTTGGGTTAGTATTAGATAGTAAATAATTACAGTTTCAAACAATATAGTCATGGGGCATCACAGAAAAAAATGTCTTATGAACAAATAAACAGATATATAATAATACATGATTATTATTATTATTATAAGTGATTTAATTATAAAGTCTGTTATGCCTCATGTAATGCCGTATGACTGTAAACAGATAGGAATTGGACCAAGACAGTATCACAATGCAGTGGCTGCGGCAGTAAAAAGACAATAAAGACAAAGGTCAGAAGACACTCTCATAGCAGCGGCGGCGTAGGGCAACGAAAGTGCACATAATAACAAGAGATTGTGGTGGCGTTATTGTTTAAAGGCCAATAACTCACTTCACCATCCTTCAAAGTCCAGATGAAGGCTGGTTCCCCTTTCCCTTCTCCCAGTGGATTTTTAGATTTATCCTACACAAGCAGAGCAAAAGCGGTGAGGCTGTGTTTAAGACTAAGTGTAGGGTGACAGGTCCAACTTTCAGCATCCTGCTCCAATACAAACCTTTCCGCACGTGACTATCCGTGACATATCAGGAAGTTGTTGAGGAAAACTCTTCCCAAAACTTACCTGTGTGGGCTTAAAAGCTTTGGTCTGAAGCCTTCATGCTTGGGACTCTTTACTCAATGTTAAAGGAAAATGTTTAGGACTACAGTGCAGTGGTGCTTGTTAATGGCGAATGCCATGATGTGCATTATTTCTGCAAATCTATCTATCTATCTATCTATCTATCTATCTATCTATCTATCTATCTATCTATCTATCTGTCTGTCTGTCTGTCTGTCTGTCTGTCTGTCTGTCTGTCTGTCTGTCTGTCTATCTATCTATCTATCATTTCTCATCCATTAATGGCCAATTGATGAAAATACAAAACATAAAAATACATTATAATATAGCCGATCATACATAATAATACTACATAATATTTAAATGTAAATAAATAAATTAATTAATAAATTAATAAATGTATTTTCCCCACCTTATCTGACTTCGTCCAAACCACTGTTGGGGCGGGATCTCCAGTGATTGGCACATCCAGTCGCAGCTTGTTTCCGGCCACAACCAAGATGGTGGAATCTGCAGTTTGGCCAAGGCAGTCCAAATGGATCTTGGGAGGATCTGAATATTAAAAAAAGTCCTGACTTTTTATTCGGCCTTTAATGTCGGCAGCATGCTTGGTGGATTTAGTGTGAGCTCAACCATGCTGTGTTCATCTTTAGGAATCTGATTCATAAGTATAAGTTTTATATGAGACAAACTATACTTCATATGAAGTTAAATAAATCCAGATGTTGCTTTTGTTTTGCATTGTATCTATGTAGGGCTAATATAGTCTGTTAAAATGTGTGTGAATCCCTATTTACAAATTTTTACTTCAGACTGAAACTATATTTATATCTCCATAACTTCCATCTTTTTGGTACAACTCCATTATCAAATACTGGAAAGCCTAGAGGGAGAATGTTATTCCAGTGGCCTGAGATTGCTACTTTTGTAAAATTACAGCAGTTATTTACATAAAGTCTTTATTCATGTTTATAGATTTCAGTAAGTCATAACGTGGCTTAAACTAAATCACCAAATCTGTTTGATATCACTGAAGAAGTGTATGTGGTTTGAAGCAGACATTAACACCAAAGATTTTGGGCGAGACAAATTTCCCTTACTTTGCAACATCAACCTTACAGTTTCAAGAGGTAAAGTAATGACATTAACATCGAACACCAAATAGGTCTTGGATGATCGACTAAATTTGTTGTAAGTGGAAAACTGTGCGATTTGCCAAACGATTTATCTCAGCATAAGTGCCCTACTTACTAACTGGCAGAAGTTCAAAACTGGCCCTCTACTGTGTAGTCTTTTTATTCTTACCTTGACGAGGGACATAGTCGATCTTGACCTCTGGAAACATAAATAAAAATAATAATTTGAAATATCATACTGTTAACCATGCTGAAGAATGACGACTAAGGCATCGGAAAATTTTGTACCCAAGAAGTTCAGTTTGGCAGAAAGGTTAAAAGCATAGCCTTCAGGGATAAAGGTGTAGTCGCCTTCGTCTTCTGGACGGACATCATCAATAGCGAGCTTGTGAATTCTGGCGAGACAGACAGTATAATAGACAAGTTTTACATTTCAGCAGGAGAGGTCCAAATACAGACCTGAGGGCCCAGAGTTAAATGCATATTAGTGATTCCCCTGCTTTACTGAATCACATCTCTGAGAAGTAACCTCAACTAATGGTTTTCCAGGTCTGGAACTGACCTGAAACCCCTACAGTTTTTCAACTGCCACAGCCTTACCGGCCAATGTGGGTGATGTGGGTTCTAGCATCAGGCTTCACCTCCACTCCATTTTTGTACCAGGTTCCTCTGACGTTCTCATCAGACACCTCACACTTAAACACTGCCTCTTCCTTAGCTTTTACTGTCAGGTCAGCAATGTTCTGATACACCTCCAGTTGCTTTTCTAATGGGAAAAGGGCAAACACAACTGGCACAATGAATTAAGGGTTTGGAATAAGTGAAAGAAAGAATCAGCATGGGAGTGAGAAAATACTGTAGCTTCATTAAATTGTTGCATTCCTGTTGAGATAAATAAGTAAAATGTAAAGGAGTAATGGCTGTTATTGATCGAATAATTATTTGCCATGGAGCTAACAAGGTAATACTCTAGTTAGACATCCAACACTAGGCAATTTGGCAATTTGCAAATGAGGTATATATTTTTATGTGTAGTTTCTATTTAACGGTAGGTTTTCAGTCAGGGTATGAATAAATCACAATTAATAAGACACACTATTCTTATCTTCCCAGTCTGTTTAAAAGAAGAAAGAGAGTGACTTTTGTCACTTCCCATCACTGAATATATCCAATTACATTCTTGCCTCATTTGCATGCTGAATTAGCCGATTGGAATTAATTGAAACAATCACATAGTAGTATTTTATTGCTGTAGCAGACATACACCCAGAGCTCATTAGCTAGAGGTGGTATAATTAAAGGAGAGTTACTGGGGAGCAATGGTCCTCCTGGAAGTCTGGCAGACAGTCAAAGGTGCTGGACAGCTGCTCATGTTTGGCACCTTCTCTGTTTGATTAAGTGGTCAAGACTAGCAGGAGATGTGGATCAGGTTGCTTTTTTAAAAAAACAAAAAAAAACAAGCAGGAACTGAGTGTCCAGATGGATTTATAAGAGATTTAAGGACAGTGAATTGTCTCATTGTCTGGAGTTTCCAGAAGCACCACAGCACAAAAGGTCACTGAGGGATGCAAGAGTAAAGGACAACAACTGATGTAAATCTGTTTGGGAAATAGACCAGGGTAAGAATTAGGTTATGGAGAGGAAGAAGGAAAGAAACAGTCACCTGCTCGGTTAAAATATATGACCCTCGCAGTCTGAAAATAGCTGGCATCTGTGCATTGTGCACGCTGTAAGCATGTGCTATGGGCCTGTCAAGCGTGTTTACCGGGCTGACAAACAGAGGTGATTTTTGAGTGACAGGACCACAAAGAGGCGGGGTTTAAAGGAGATAGCAGGGAGTGAAGAATGCCCAGTGGAATTCTGGAGGTTTATTTTGGACTACAATTCTGTCTGCCTTGATGGACATGTGGCTTGTCATGCAGCGGCTGTGACTGACAGATGGCTTCAATCTGTCTTTTAAGCCAAAAACTCTAGAGTAAGATAAATATCAATCATGATACATTAGCTTTAACCCATTTTACCACTTTTAAAGAGAGCCTTTATGTAAATCAGTTTTACGTACAGAACTGGAATGTACAGAATTTAGCAGAGAGGAAAACCACATGATAAACACCAGTGCTAAAATAAACCACCCACCCTGCACCATGAGCTCAGCAAGAGATTGCCCTCCATTGGTCTTCACTCGGTAGTGGCCACAATCCTCCTTGGTGACATCGTTGATGATGAGTGAGTGTTTGCAGCCGTCTTTCTTGAAGCGGTACTTAAAGGATTCATCCCGAGTAAGCTCAACTCCATCTTTTTCCCTGCAAATATGAAAAGTGGTTATAAAACTGCCTCTATTTTGTTTCTAACCACCATGATGTTATTTTTTCCATGATTGGAATGCTTATCAAGGTGTAGACATGCTAGAGCCTCAAGGAGCAATATTTTGTACATAAAATGAAATGGTACATGGGGTTTCAATAAACCAAAACTCATTAAAATAAGACATTAATAGTTGCATAAAGCTCAAGACATTGTGATCTTGTTATATTCTGATGTCTATACCTGGAAGGTGTACACAAAATCCTCATCACACCTCATCCTGTTAAAATAATTTGAGCTTTAATTTGTTAGTTCTCATGACTCATGACGCTGATATTGTCAAATAAAAGGCCTCATGACAAGCACGATGAGACCGAAGTGACCTTGATCATTTTTCACTTACTCTCCGAGGTTTTTCTTCATCCGTATACTCTTTAGTGCTCAGAAACATTTTAGCAGACTATCTAGCTCCAGAAATGCATCCTCTGTGGCACATTAAAGGCAGTCACCATGAACCAACGGTGACTTTCTCATTTTGGTTGAAGGACACTGCAGAGCTGCTAAAAGGCTGGCATGACCTTTTCAGAGGGCTGATAATTTACAGAGCTGCTGGGTGATATACAGCCTTGGATCTAGATCAGGTGAAGCCACGGCTCATTCACTCACTCATTTTCACACACACACACACACACACACACACTTTTGCACCATTTCTATCCGCCAGGTTGAGTCAGCCAAAGCCTGGCAGCTGCTCTGTTCAATACAGGACATGCATGCCATCTTCTGGACATCTGAGGAATCTCACACAGTCGAAATAGACATGCTTCTGCAATGAAATCAGTCTTTTCTTAAAGCTTGTTCCTTGACACTGTAGTACTCTTTAATCAGTTTCACCCCTTCTCATGCTGGTATTCAGAGGGGTTTTTTTGGGGGGGGGTTCACATTCTGTGTCGAAAGTAGGACCTTTTTACTGATTTAGATGTGTTTAGCGGGGAATAAGTTCATAGATAAAAAATCTTACCACTTGACATAAGCTCCTTCCTCAGAGACCTCACACTCAAATTCTACTCTGTCTCCCTTCATCGCCATCTGATCCTCGAGATTACGCACAATCAGAACAGGAGGCTCTGAGAAATAAATGGAGAGATGAATCACAAACTTCAGAAATGCTAAAACACCACGTCAGTCCTCATCATCACGTACCTTTCACAAAGAGCTCAGTGAAGCTTTTTTCTTCTCCCACGATGCAGGTGTATGCCGCATCATCAGCCAGGGAACAGTTGTTGATTGTGAGGAAACGTTTATTCCCGACACTCTCAAAGATATACCTAGAGGAACAGCAAAAATAAATAGTTTTTTTTCCCTACTTTTCTTTGTAGAAGGAGACAAAAACCATTCGACAAATTCTAAATATGGGATGACTAGCATGGCGTGATAGATACTTTTGAAATTTCACTTCCAAAAATGGACAAATTTTTGGTATTGTCAGCTCCATTATAAGCCAAGAATAAATCAAGAGCAGCTGTCACATGTTTCTATAGAAAACTAGTGCTATCAAGTCTCAGTGTCCTTCATCACACCGGGTGCTATTTCACATGCAAACCAACTGGACACACTCACTTGCTGTAGGTTTCGGTCAAAGCAAAGCACAGGAGCCGAGCCATCCCAGGAAAACACGAACAGGAGAGAAACGCAGAGATAGATGGATCATTTATTAGTCATTTTGTTTACAAGGAAAAGACCTCTATAGTATAAGTTTATGTTTGATGAGCATTTTTAATTACAAACTAAAACCTGGATTTAAATATTGCTCAATTATGCTATTCTAGTCATGCTAGATCAGATTATTAAGATTACCTTCCTGTTTTTTGGATCTCCTGTCCGTTCTTCAGCCATTTCACCTCCGCATCAGGATTGGCCACTTCAATCTGCAGCTTAATCTTGTGTCCCTTTTCAACCTGGTAGGCTGGGTCCAGCTTTTTGAGGAACGCTGTAAAAGACAGGCTTATAATGTAAAAGGTTCTGAACAACTCCACAGGGTTCCTTGTGTAGAACATCCAAATTGTGTTAGACATGGAAACTTCTTTTCTAGGGTTGTACAGTACAAGATCTGTTAGGGTTCTAAAAGATCTGTTAGGGTGCTAGAGTGTCCAGCTTTTTGAGAAATGCTGTGAAAGACTGGTTTATACTGTACCGCAAGTAGTATGCAACAATCTTTAAATACTTTATTTGAACCCTAAGAGAAAATTTCTTATCCAAAATGATCTGACTAGAAAATGTACCAAAAGAAGAAAAAAACTATTTTTGGGCAAAGTGGTTCTAAAGTTCTTGTTAATTCTACTATGTGTACGCGATTTGCATTAAACAGTGCCCTGGATTGTGAAACGTTAGGCTGGTAGCAAAAGTAGCATAGAACATGCTAAGCCAGCGTGATGCTAACATTAGCACACGTGGATAGCAAACCAGATGTGCGTATATTCGGTCACTTACACTCTACATGTGAAGATCACAGACAAAGAGGAGAGAAAACAACAATAAAACATTATTATCATAATGAAATGAATTCTGTTTTATAAATTGCAGCCCAAATATGTGCAGAAATATGAATTACTGCAACACATAGAATCAATCCATATACATGAATTCATTATTTACTCAATTCACAAATGTGTTCAAGGGGTAGACAACTGTGAATATGGAACATGATACACAAAATAAAAGTTCAGTGGCCCTTGTAATATACATACAGTGGGGCACATACTTTTATCATATTATTAAAGGGGCTATTTGTAATGTTTAAATTGTTTTAGACTGCAATAATGATTTTCTAATGCATCTTAGAATGTTAAGCATTGCTGTACATTATATTTCTTTTTATTTTAATCTCCTTTACTTTTTTCTGACCCAGAAATGAGTCTCCCCTCCAGCCAGAAATGAGCTGCTCCCTTAGACCTGCCCCTTTTCCTTAAAGGCAAGACATTTCACCAGTATAAACACAGACATGGTGCTCAGTTAGGGGAAAAGACTTCTTTTCTTTGCAGCTACAGTTGAAGGCTATTATTTCCCACACTATTCAACTTACAGATAATGTACTCAAGCTTCTGTTCAGGTATTGGGCTGATTTCGATGTTTCTTTCTAGAAGAGATCAAGTTCTACACAAACCTGCGCTCTTCTTCTCTTCCTTTTTCATCTTCTTCAATCTCTTCAGCATGCCCCTTAGATCTGTGATGCCGTACTGGAAGGCGATCTTCTCGTACTCAGTGGGCGGAGCCTTGCTCAGGATTTCCCATACATCCACATCAGGCTCATTGCTCACCTGAACCATGCTGCCAGTCAGAGGGAACCGTCTGTTATTAAGGGCTCATTCAAACAGGCGAGATTCAACAAGCTGAAGCCTAAAAAGTCACTTGAATTCAATGCTGAGGAATGTTTAGCTCAAAGCTGGAGACATGGCCACTGCTTTCAGCACTACTGTTAGAACCATCATCATCAGCACATATGCCAAAGCAAATGGCAGAAAGCGGGAGGAGAAGAAGAAGAAAACAAAAACGCATAATAAATAGGTACAGGGATGATTCGATTCTTACCGTTGGCCACTTTTTAAGAAACTGCTGCACTTAGTCAGAAGCAGAACCCACGCCATGACAAGACAAACCAGAGCAGGTTAGCGCACACAATTCAACAGCCCACCAATAATGCGTAGCACATCTAATCTAATTAAAAATCGAATAACAATATGTTGGGCTACAAACATCTGGGAAACCACTGGTCTCATGTTGCTATAGTAAATTCAAATTTCAGGATAAGGCAGAAGATATTTTCAGAAAATATTGTAGACAGGAAAATATTAGCCTGTGTGTTATGCTTTGTGGGAATCAATTGTGCTGTTCAAATATTCCGTGAGAGCAATCCATATACTTCTACATGCACATTATGTGTGAGTTGAAGTGCATTCGTATGTGTGATTCGACTAATTTATCCGTACCAGAAATGATATGTGATCTAAAACTGAAAGAAAAGTGATTCTAAAGTGATCCTTAGTCATTCACATGTGTGTAATGTGTGCCCTAATCCTGTGCCCTAATCACTGAACCGAACCAGACTGGACTGAGAATTGTGAATAGTTATGCTCGTAGCAAGGAAAGTTGCTATAGTTGCTAAGCTATGCCAGCGTGATGCTAACATCAGCACTCGTCATGCGGAAGGCAAACCAGTGTCCAATCAGTCACTTACTCTCTACATTCGAAGATCACACACACAAGAGGAGAGAAAAGAGTACAAACAACCAATGAAATGACCAACTATGTGTACAGAAATATTCATTACTGCAGCACATATAGTCACTCCACATGCATTCATTCATTCATTATTTAAACTGAGATCAATACATTTTACCATCAGGCAACATCATGGTGACAGACAGGAACATTATATTATGGTTGTAGGTGTAAAAGATGAGCAGATTCATGCACAGAAAAAAAGAAACTAGGTGTTCCTTACAAAAACATAACATACTTTAGAACATATGTAAATTATGAGGAGTAAGGACACGGTAAGAGGTGCGGTTATGTGAGGAAAGAAAATATGACGGCGGTCAGATAAAAATAATATAAAACACAAGATTTTTAATATGAAGAAATGTCCATGAAACAGGAATCGCTATCCTGATAGTAAGAATAGGAAACCACACTGCCTTCTGTAGTAAAGAATTTACCTCTAGCACTGACACTGGAGACTCCTTTCAAAAATGCTCACAGAAAACCACAAAATCTACAGCTGGTTCTTAAAGACTGTACACCGACCAGGCTAACATTATGACCACCTGGGCTCCCTGACTTGTCTGCGGCTATGCAGCCCCACACACAGCAAAATGTGATGCACTGTGTATTCTGACACCTTTCTATCAGAACCAGCATTAACTTATTCAGCAGTTGGAGCAACAGTAGCTTATCTGTTTGCTTGGACCACACAGGCATCAATGGTCACCCATGACAGTGTCACCGGTTCACCACTGTTCCTTCCTCGGACCATTTTTGATAGATACTGACCACTGCAAACCGGGAAAACCCTGTACGAGCTGCAATTTTAGCCATCGCAATTTGTCAAACTCGCTCAAATCCTTACACTTGCCCATTTTTCCTGCTTCTAACACATCAACTTTGAGGACAAAATGTTCACTTGCTGCCTAATATATCCCACCCACTAACAGGTGAAGAGGAGATAATCAGTGTTATTCACTTCACCTGTCACTGCTCATAATGTTATGGCTGATCAGTGTATAAGTCCACCACACAGCTCCCTATGTACGTTGTTACTATAAAAACAATAACCTGTGAGAACTACAATCAGAGTTGCTTTTAGAGAACAATAACCAAATCCTTCTGACCAATCAGAATCCAAAAGCGCTCTGGTGTGGGTACAAATCATAGTATAATGAAAGTACATCCTAACATCACTGATCGTACAAATGCTACCTGTGGCCACAGACCAAAATCTTACCATTGCCATTTACAATAATGTGTTATCTGTTGTATGTTGACCGGTTAGTTTCATTAGTCAAGTCAAGCTAATTATTTCTACACTTTTATGAAAACTGCTATAAATGGGTTCAATGTCACTTTAACAAATACAACTGACATATCTTTTAGATAAATGCATGCTAAAGTGAATTTATACTGGTTTAAAAACCTGTCTACATAAAACAAATAGTTGAATGTAGACCAAATAGATATGGCTGAATATTTAATATACTCATAATAAAATCGCTTTAAACATTTAAAAATGAATCTGGTAGGTTACTTAAATCTCGGTAATATACTTGAATGTCTTTTGCATTTTGACATGGGATACTTCAAACACTTAGCAGTGTTTATTTAATATATAGAGACTCACCTCTTTTTGAGTAAACCGCTAAAGTCCAGCTCTCCTGCATCTCCTGAATCTGTGCTACTGCAGCAGGAAATCAGCCACACACACACAATGAGCATTAACACACTGTTTCTGACATGTACTACAACGAAGTTTTATCACTGTTAGTGTAGAAATCTGTGTAGGATAGATACACGCGATGTGAAACATGCTGAATGCATAATATGGATATACATATTATACTGAAATCAGTGTAATTAGTCTGTCCTTGTGAACCCAATAAAGTGATCATTCACGTCGGCTTGATTATGAAACCTCGCACTCTGGCACAGAGCAAATCCATTTCTTGCTTTGAAAAAATCAAAGCTTAGACCTTGATGTAGAAGCAAAGCTACGTCAAACCCAGAAGATGATCAGAAGCCTCTCTGAATTTATCAAAAGCCTTATTATGGCTATTAGAGAAGGGCAGCTAGCACCCATCTCTACTCTGAGTTTTCATTTTGAGAGTTTGCGCGTGTGAGAGCAATAAGAGGGCTGATGACCACTTCAAGATCACGTTGCAAGATGAAAGGGTAGAAGACATGCTAAGGAGAATTCATTTGTGCAACTGACACCGCTGATTTTTACAACGTTTCAGTCGCAGTGCACAGAGAGCCATCCAAGAGCTAGCATTAATGAAGCATAAAAGAATTGTTTTAGAAGCGTTGCTGTTTTATGTTGATCTGCCCAATAAGATTTGCACTATTTTACATGAATCAGTCTCTCAGTCACTGGAACTGCACTTGTAAAGGATCAGTGGATAGGGGAACCATATTCATTTAATCATTTAAAGCTAATTTTATGCCAAAAAGGAGGGCTGGATGTCTGTCCTCATGAGGAGTGAAGATGAAAAGTGAGACAGAATGTTTCTGAAAGAGTGACAGAGAGAGAGAGAGAGAGAGAGAGAGAGAGAGAGAGAGAGAGATGGGGGGGGTTCAAGGCTTTCTCAGAGAGTGACTCACAAAGGAACATACTTCAGTTATATGAGTCAACTCTCTTTAAATGTTCTCAGACAGAGAGATAAAAGTGAAGACAAGAAAGGGATTGAGAAAAGAAGTCAAAGGAAATGAATATGAAAAACCAAAACACCCTCCTTTTGGTGAGAAATCAAGCTCATTTTCCCATGAGCTTTAAGTGCATGAATATGCCCTTTGCCATTGCAACAAACCCCATTAGCTACCTTCCCGTTGCTGACATCCTCTTCTTACCGCCTGCAGTTATGCTCCTGAATGATTAGTACGTCCAAGTAATGAGATGATTAAACATGTTTTTCCTCTTTGATATAATATTTTCCCGTAAACCCAAACAGCACTAATTATTTAACATCAATTAGTTATCAACTCACAAAGTAAAACGAAAATAGACCACTCACGTGCGTCTGAATGCGGCACGAATGTCGAACCCTTCCACTGTTTGAACCTCTGTAAGGGAATTAGAGAGACGACAATCAGTTAAGTCTACCTACAGACTTATGTACACGTATGCACACTGTGTTCTCTTTACTTTACTTACAGTACAAGCATCTTCTACTAGCTAACTCTCAAAAACACTTCCAGCTCTCAGACTGACTCACCACACTAGATTTAAGTTACTCTCAGGTTCTTTTCACTGCATTTCTGAAATACCGAGGAGACGACAATAACGGCAGCAGACGTCCTCAGAGCACATTTTGTTCGATTCAATCAATCATTTCATTCACCAAGTCTTGAATCTGGGTATTTTCCTTGGAAGTGTATTGATATGCCTCTCACACCCATTAGTTATGTACAGCAAACCCAGTATTTAAAAAAAAAAAGGTCATTCTTGCTTGGAATAACATATTTCTACCAGAAAGGCCCCCAGATGGGTGTGTGTACTGCAGATTTATTTTTTCTAGCAAGAACACTGCTGTACTGATACTCACCATGCACGGTCAACTCAAAATTACAGCTGTCAAACTTGTCTCTGGATGACACTTCACATCGATATCCTCCTGCAAAATTAGCTTTGGCTGCAATGATGTGCATCTCGAAGGTATACGTCTGTGAGAGAGTTTACAGTTTAATTACATAGTCTATTGCGTGGTCTTTTCTACGTGTACAATAATTACGCTAGCTAAAAATGTCAAATAATTACATTTAACTAGCTGAAATTTTCATTTATTGTTCATTTCTGCAATAATACCAATATTTACAATCAAGTGCAAAAGTTTTCAAACCCCCATCACAAAATGAAGACAATACATTATATTGCCAAAAGTTTTGGGACACCCCTCCAATCACTTCCCTGGCCAAGGGTGTATAAAATCGAGCACCTAGGCATGCAGACTGCTTCTAGAAACATTTGTGAAAGAATGGGTCGCTCTCAAGAGCTCAGTTAATACAAGCGTGGTACCGTGATAGGTTGCCACCTGTGCAATGAAATTTCCAATTTCCAGTGAAATTGTGTGTTTTGTACTCTGATGTGCCAGATTTTGACACCTGAGAGTACCTCAAATTATTTTGATATACATCAGAATTTTATTTTATCTATTTTATCTGCTTTTATGACTGTAAAATTCTGTCATTTTAATAATCTTTTGCCACCGACCTATGTATCTATCTTAAATCTATCTATTTTATAGATATTCACCAGAGGATGAATCTTTTGCACTGAACAGTATTAATAAAAAGTATTAGGGAACATAACTAGGCCTGCTATAAGCGACTACATAACAAAGGTCACTGCACACCTTGGTGTTGCGGTCATAGTGCTCTTTCAGCTGCAGGTGTTTTCCTGACTTGCTGGCCAAGTCCATCCATTTTCCTTTGAACCATGTGACAGTGGGTTTCTTCAGCAGGGACTCTCCACACACTTTTGCCACAAAGGTGATGTTCTCACCTGTGGATGCATAGATGGGTAGATGGAGGACTTTTTGCATTTACTTGTTTACTATACCCTCCTGTATATCACTCTCATGACTTGGAAATAGCTCAGAGTCATGTTGCTGCAGTCCCTGAGACTTCACATTTTTTTAAATCCTTCATATATTTGGTCATATGCACAATTTTAACCAACTAGCTGTCTCCTATGACGCAACAGTGATCAACCGAGGAAAGTGAAGGCTAGTACATACTTCCTCTGAGACATGTGATGCCAGCTACCAAACTACTGCTCACAGGGGAGCTATGTGCTATCTGCCCTCTTCTGCGTATGTAAGCTAACAGACTAGTGTAGCTTTTAGTCACAGGGAGTGAGTATGCCCATCTAGAGAGCAGGGGCAAGTTTGCTCTCTTGGATTTCCAGAGGAATGGCTGAGATTCAATTTTAAAGACAAGGTGAACTATTTTCTGTTGCTTCTTAGAAGGTTTGTGATATGCTTGGTCACCAGCTGTGTATCTGTGTATGTATTTTGATCTATGTACATAGATATATGAATCTTGTGAATTGTGTAACACAGGAAAAAAATCCACACTGTATACAGTATGTTTGCAAGTGCTGTCTAAAACATGGCCTTCACTCACCCACAGTCACCTCCCCACTGTGAGGTTTTTCTGAAAAGAGTCCGGTGAGGTCCTGCCTCGTGTCAGGGTTCTGGTTTTCTGAAAGAAATAAAAAGGTGTGGGAAAGCTATTAGTAGTATTAGAAGGTGTATATGTAGTAAAAACAACAAAGTACTACTTTTTGCTGCAATTTTGTTAAAAAATTAAACTTGATTTACCCTCATGGTGTCCTTCATGATGGTCTGGGGCATGATCATTGGTCTCTGAAGTTTGCGCAGGAGGTTCAGAGGGAACAGGGACAGCTGGTGGGCCATCTACTGAGGGCTCTGATGGAGCATCAGCAGGGGGCGCTGCTTCAGCTGGGGGTTTTAGTGCTGCCTTTGCTGGTGCTTTGGCTGAAGAACATTATAAAGAATATCATAGCATGCTCTGAACTCAATCAGTGATTGTGATGTGAAGTCAGTGAAGTGTTTTGGTTAGTTAGTCCAAAAGTATGTAAAAGTGAAGAAATCAAAGTAGACGAGTAAAAAAAAAAAGTGTTAAATGTGTCCTTAATTGTTTTTTAATACAAACTCAGAACACAGAGACATTCTCAGAAGTTCTGACTATCTACAATACTCTTGACATAGTTTCAAATAGCCTGATAGCTATTCTTGATAATACTGTTAAATAAAGCCAGGCTTCTAAGTATTTATTCCCCAAATATCACTTCTGTGTTTTGCACTCAGTGACTATCAGTTTTTCCATGAAAGCTTGTGGTTCTTGTTGTCAAGAGACTCTCAGGGAAGCAATCTCCAGAGCCAAAGGTCATCAAGGTTTGGACTGAGCTGCTGTAGACAGGCCTGCTATTAATAGCTCAGCTAAGGGAAGATCAGAAGTGCTCTGTCTAAAAAAAAAATAAGAGTTGTTGTGTGTATGAAATTGGGTCAGAATCAGGCTGGAAGTTGATCAGATGTTAACATGATGTGTGAACGCAGAAAAGTGTTTTATCAGTTCAAGTGGAATCACACAAAGTGGCAGTGCAAAGGGATGTGACAAAGGTGCTGTGTGATTATCCAAAGTAAAGAGCTGGTACGATCAAAAAGTGACATAATGGTGCAAACAGGACTGAAATGAGCTCAAGATACAAACGTGAGCACCAAAGTACCAAAAACCTTGGCTAACCCACCCTCTGCTTCTTTGACCTTAAGCTCAAATTTGACTTTTGAGCCTCCGGATATAACTGCATATCCTGCTGCATCTTCAGGCGCAGCATTGCTTATGGTGAGTGAGTGCTTGTTGCCTTCTGCAGATATTATGTATTTATCACTTCCTGTGATGTCTTTGGTATCCCGTTGCCATCTTACTTTGGCATCTTCCTTCTCAGTCTGTGCTTCAAATAACACCATGGCCCCAACCTCAACAGTCAGACTTTTTGGTTTCTTGGTGAAGGCAGATACTAAAGAGGACAAGGATGATGAAGGGGAAAGACAAACAAATTTTCACTTGTGTGCATAGATTATGGCTCATGGGACATGTGATAAGTTTCAAGAAGCCATATAATCAACAAGTCTCCTTGGACAAGGGATCAGCAGACGATAGCTTGAGCACCAGCAGACCATCCATTACTGCATCAAAATATCCTTAAGAAATTCTAAAAGTGCATAATGACCCACTGTAATTAAGTAAAGTTGATCATAAATAAAGGATAAGATGGACAGTACAGCTGAAGTAAGCTTACAGTGTAATGTGACCTGTATGGCTTGACCTAATACAAGCATTGCATTGCCTCATTCTTTTCCTGTGCCGATTATCTTTCACCGTACACTCAATACTCTCACAGAAACTGAAACTATTTGAAACGTTAACTTTAATCAAACATTAAAAAGTTACTAAACAAAAAACTTCGCCTCTCAACCTGAAACCTTGATTTGGATTTGAAAACTCAGATCGTCACTCATTTCACTCTCTAAAATAGGATAGGAAGTGAACCTGTTCTTTCATTACCTAATGGGATCGTTGCAGGATTGGCAAGTAAACTAACCTGGTTCAGCTGTAATAAACCAATCAATGATTAAGTCTGATGGAATGAAAAGGAATTGAAATGACGTATTATGTCTAATACATATCCAGAGCAATTATGAGATATGGAGATGCCATTGGTTTAGTGAAATCTTCCCAGTGGTGCTGTACGTTCGTCCATATGAGCTGTTTTAATTTTAATTTCATTAATTAACTTGGAATTGTTTATTTCCAAACCACCTTCTCATGAAAAAGATCCATAATATATCTGGCTTATACGACTAGCTTCAAATAATTACTTTTATGATAAGAACCATGAGTGCTGAAGTGATAAGAGACCATGTTCACAACACCAACCATGCTTACACTCCGTCTCACACACCACACTATAACATACACACGTTCATTAAATGTACTATTATATTAAGTATTACATTTAAACTTTTATTGCCATGGATATACGTGTGTTTAATGATTTAGCTCGTATAGGTTTAACCATTTTATATTGTGATGTCACGACTGTCCAATGAGGGACGGATTTATTTGCATATTACGCAGGGGTTTCTGGGAAATTATCCACTGGCCAATTGTGTACATTTTATATCACTAGTTTATGCGATTTCTTTTTTGTTTTTTTTTTCATAAGGTATTTGGGTAATGATTCAACAGGAACCTAGGTAGAAGGTAAAATGTTAAATGGTAAGAAAAGCAACTAATTCAGGCTTAAGTAAAGAATATGGAGGTTTTGCTGAGACATATACAGCTGTATTAGTTCAAGCACCATTCATCATGGTGAAGTGTAACTCAGTCACTTTATTGAACCTGGAGTTATTGTCCAAAACAGATTCCAAGCTGTATAACTTCCCATTACATTGTCTGTGGGATTAAAAAAAACTGAAGAAACAACCGAATTATTATTTCGATCAAGTGTAAGTATGAACGTATAATAATTCAAAATAAAATGTTCCGCTATAATTACATAATTTTCTATTTTTCACCAAAGTATGGGCCCCACATAAAGCAGGGCGACAAAAAAATTAGTTTATACTCATAGTGTTCCTCCCCACGGAAATCTTTAGTAAAAGGCGAAAGATTTATACGAAATGAAGAGAAACATGAGTGAAGTAGCTTTGAGCAGGCTTTAGGCCACGACCCTGATCAGAGAGACATGTTACACAGTCACGGTAAGTGCCTGACCGGCTGAACTAAAACTCTATGACGGACTTTATCACATTAATGTCCAGTAGCTCTTAGTTGATGACTATTTTAATCTCTTCATAAATATACGCAGTGACTCTTTCAGCTCGCATAAATCCACACGTTTTGTAGTTTAACACAGGCTGCGTGTTGGATGCCTCGTGATGTCCAATGAGAGGCGGCCAAATTTGCATATTTACAGCAGGGATTTCTGGGACACGATCAACTCGGAGTTTACCGCTCAGTAGACCTCTAGTGGACCTTTAGTAGGTTGGAAATCTTATAGCCTTTTACGTAATTTTGTGTTTTTTTAAAGCGTTTACGTGTATTTTTATTTTTTGTTTCCTGATGTGCTATGATACACAATAATAACACGTACAGTAATGCTGTGAGGGTTAGAGAAACTAAGGATGAAATGAGGATGTGTAATGTTTATTTTTAATACTGTAATGATAGTATGAATGCAGATTCTCAGATTTGTTAATACATAAGTCGTTCATGTTAATTTCCCTTCGGGACGAATACAGTGTCTATCTACGCGATTTAATCTCTACTCTAATCGATATTCATTTAAAATAAATAAAAACGCACGACTCGCCAACGTCTTAAAACTACTGACATATTATTACAGTAATATGATAATTGTGATCTTTCATTTAACCAATAAATGAGCCCCATCGTTAGACAGGGCGACAAAAAATTAGTTTATACTCATAGTGTTCCTCCCCACGGAAATCTTTAGTAAAAGGCGAAAGATTTATACGAGATGAAGAGAAACATGAGTTCTAGTTTTCCGTAAGCGAACATCCACGACCCCGATCAAATAGACCTCTTACACGTGAACGGTAAACGAAACGCAATCACACTGAAGAATATTTCTGCATTTGGTTTACGCTATAATGTTGAGTAGTAATCTAATCGTTGTTTTAAATACTGTTAAATAAAAATATTTTCCTATTTAAACCTGCGGGATTTACTCGACGCAGGGCATGCCGGGTAATTCTTGCATAATGATTAATATTAACCAATCACACAAGGCAACGTGTGCGGGCGGAGCTTTCAGAGACTGAATCCGGAAGTCACTGGGCAGAGGATAGTATCGACCCTTTTCAGCTACTTTATCTAAAACACTATTTTACATTTTTTTCTTCTTCTTCTTTCTTACAGATTAAATACTTTCAAACATGCGGGAAAATGAAGGTTATGGTTTGAAAGCAGGCGTTAGAAACTTATCTGAGAGGATTTTTATACGGTAACCACCGGGCTTTTCTTAAAATAAACTAATGCATGTAGAGTAATAAACGAGAGCACGTGCAAATATAAACATTCCCATGGTTATGTTTATAAGCGTATATACTCGCATTTCTCGACTATTTTGAAACAATCTGTACCTATTTGAGCCATATAATGGTTTGTAATGTAGTCTTTGCTATATACACTGTATTACCAAAAGTTTTGGGACACCCCTCCAAATCATTGAATTCAGGGGATGGTTAGTAGAAGCCTTAGTTCTAGTGAAAGGAACTCTTAATTTTTCAGCATACCAAGACATTTTGGACAATTTCATGCTTCCAACATTGTGGGGATAGTTTGGGGATGACCGCTTCATGTTTCAACATGACTGCACACCAGTGCACAAAGCAAGGTCCATAAAGACATAGATGAGTGAGTATGGTGTGGAGGAACTTGACTGTCCTGCACTGAGTCCTGACCTCAACCCGAGAGAACACCTTTGGGATGAATTAGAGCGGAGACTGTGAGCCAGGCTTTCTCGTCCAACATCAGTGCCTGACCTCACAAATGTGCTTCTAGAACAGGGGAGTCCAATCTTATCTGCAAAGGGCCGGTGTGGGTGCAGGCTTTCACTCCAGCTGAGAAGAAGCCACACCTGAGTCTACTGAAAGCCAAGATCAGTTGATTAAAGAGGTGGAATCAGGTGTAGCTTCTGCTTGATTGGAATGAAAACCTGCACCCACACCGGCCCTTTGTGTATAAGATTGGACATCCCTGTTCTAGAGGAATGGGCAAAAATTCCCATAAACAAACTCCTGTGACTACACACCAGTGCACAAAGCAAGATCCATAAAGACATGGATGAGTGAGTTTGGTGTGGAGGAAATTGACTGACCTGCACAGAGTCCTGACCTCAACCTGATAGAACAGCTTTGGGATGAATTAGAGCGGAGACTGTGAGCCAGACCTTCTCATCCAACATCAGTGCCTGACCTCACATAATGTGCTTCTAGAGGAATGGTCAAAAATTCCCATAAACACACTCCTAAACCTTGTGGAAAACCTTCCCAGAAGAATTGAAGCTGTTATAGCTGCAAAGGGCAAGCCAACTCCATATTATATTCATGTGTATGTAAAGACAGATGTCCCAAAACTTTTGGCAATATGGTGTACAAGTAGATTAAATATTGTGTATATAAAATAATAAAAATTAACGTGCAAGTCATTTCGTGTGGATATTTTCCTTAAGGGTTAATGGCCTGTTTAATGGATCTGTGTGGAGTCATACAGTTAACAGGCTGTCAGTTCATCCTTCCACTAAAACAGCCTGAAATTCCCTGTATTGTGTCACATGCAGGTCTGTTCAAATATAGAAAGCATATGTTCACCTTTAATAAATGCACTTTAAGCACAGCACTGTGACGAACCGCACTGAGCTGTGAGAGGGATTAACTGGACTCTATTTCAGTTGTCCCGCAAGCATCGGAAGAATGGCTCTGTGCTTTTCGGCATCGCCTCAGCTATTTCATAACTGGTGGCATCCACATTTTATTTTTGTTCCCCTGCCACAGACTGTCTGACACAATTAGGGAAGGTAAAAGAACACTAAAAATGTGATACTGCTAACAAAGCATAACAAAAGTGGAACCTGCCCTCACATGTCCATAAGTACAAACACCCTTCTCTAGTGACTGCATACTAGTTCCAAGGGGGCTAGAAATATGGGACAGAGGGTTATGACGTCAGCAAGGCCACTCGGGCTCAAGTGAGGACAGACAAGCAGCCGACCTATTTCATGTGATAGTCCATACAACATTTGAAGTTAACGATGATGGATGTGAGATACATCTGTGCTCTTCAAACAGATCCATTTTCACATATCCATGCCAATAAGTTAGATTTCAACGTAGATGACTGTAATACAATTGAATAATCTGCAGTTGTTTTTTAAAAGGGCGACTATGTATTAGACCAGAGCAGATTTTTCTGTGAAAGAAAAGGCAGGATGACAAAAATAGAGAACTGTGATTGTAAAGGCAGTTGGAGAAGAGAGTGACAGAAGATTTGTCGGTATATCTCATAATATTATGACTAATAAAAACAGCTTAGTCGAAATCATTAAAAGCATCATAGTAACGTAGTTTGAATGCTGTGGGTCTTAGCACGCAAAGCCACCTAATATCTCATAAGATATATTGGACTTTGCTAAGTATTAGGCTGTCGAATGCTTGTCAGTTATATGTGGTGTGGTCTTCAGCGATGGTGTGAGTAAAGTTATATTATTGCTGTCTGTGCTACTTCACAATTAATGTCAAGTGGTGCAAGTGTTGCACTTGGTAAATTAATTGGTTGAACTGACACACATGTATGACCAGGATGTATTCTTTCAGCATTTAGAAATGTGTGTGTGTGTGTGTGTGTGTCTCACCAAGAGTATGATTTGGCACAGCTTTTCCTACTGTATCGTGTCACCCAACACCATTTGAAACACAAGGCTCGCATCTCAAAGTCATGCTCACATAGCAACTGGCTTAAAGGGTTTATTTTACTGCAGACTAAAATTGAACCATAGTAAAAGTATAATGTGTCACACAGAAGCCAGCACACTGACTGATACAATTTCACTGCTAGTATTTCACCATCTATATGCAAATAACAACATAAAAAAATATATCCTATAGATACAAAAAAAAAAAGTTTTACAATAAATAAATATACAGTATTCTTATTCATTTCAATCTTAAACTGGACTCTTTCAGTTGTCTGATCATTTAGCTTATTTTATTCCTTTTAATTGTAATAGAATTAGGCAATTTCTTGGAATGAATTCAAATCCCTAGAAATAGACCTATAGGTATCTTAGATTTGCTATGTACATTTGGCTGCATTTGGCAATATTCTAGTTATTTTTCGCTTGATGAGATGTATTTTCTTTACACAGTTGCAGCTTTAGTGTTATTAAATAGTACACATGTCCCTCTATTGTGAAATCATATTTACTGCTTTGTTCACTCTGGACAACATTCATTGGTTTTATTGTTAATTAACTTTTTTTTTGTTTGTTTCTCCAAAGATTCTCCTGTAGCTAGTCTCTGTTTTAACAATGCTGAAAGCATTAATTTCTCCATTAAAACATCTCGTGTGTGAACATGTCCTTAGCCCCAGTAACCTGTTGGATTGAGATGGAGCTCTCCTGACACATCTGGTGTGCTTGTTGCAAATCTTGGAAATAATAGGAATTAAAATAGCAGTAGCAGATCATATGCAATGCAGTACAGGTGAATAACAGCGTTTAAAAATTAGTTTTTGAGATTTTATAGAAGCTTGCTGAAATATAATTGTTTTCCTGTTTAATTAAGAAAATTAAGTGCACTTCACTTGAAATGTTCCTTTTAGGTAAAATAATAAATAATCAGGATAAACTCTATATTCTCTCTCTCTCTCTCTCTCTCTCTCTCTCTAAATTATATAAATTATATGTCAATTATATTTTTTGTATATGTATTTAGAGATATATCCATCTAAATACATGTAGGACTGAAAATCCAGAAACAGAGATTTTTGGTTCTCAACATAGAAAAAAAGCTATTTAAGATGTTCTTAATTAATTATAACAACAACTATACGACTACTACTACTACTACTACTACTACTAATAATAATAATAAAAATAATAATAATAATAATACTTTTAAAAAGTTTTGAAGGGATATGTTACATGACGTCAAGGTGCCAAATGGGTGGAACTTAAAGCACATAACAGACACCGTGTACTAGGGATATGAATCTCGGCTCTTTTCAGTGAGTCAAATAGAATGGATCGGCTCACTTTTAAGAGTCGACTCTTTCAGCTCCCAAACGGATTATTTTTTAACAACAATTTTATTTATTAAATAAAAAGTACAAAGACAGTTTTAGTTCTGCTTTCCAAGTTAATGCTAAAATGTTCTTATGGAATTTTTGGCTTTAACTTAAATAAATAAGTTAATAAATAAATAAATAATAAATAAATAAATAAATAATCAAAAACAAACACCCAAAAATGTAAAATAAAACAAACAAACAAAAATGTTCAAATGTGATAAGCTAATTAGTACAGTAATGAAGATACAGTTGACCTGACGAGTGTAAATGCATGGGCTTGAAATCTTATCAGGACATAATCCAGATACGAGATGCTTGAAATACCTAGCAGTAAAAAGAGACCTTAGCTGAGGTTTTCTGACCAAAATTGTTTCAGGTGAGGTCTGACTTTTTCTAAATTAGAATGGAAGAGAAGACATGTTACAGGTACAATTTATCTAATGATGCTAAAGAAGATGCATGTAATATTAAACATTAATTATTCGCTTGTTAGACATCAGCCATATGATGAGGCCATTGTTTAAGGATGGGGCAGTGACAAACTGAAGACAGACATCTTCCCTGCTTGTCTTTAAAGTTGGGAAAGCTGAGTATTTAATCACACAGGGCACTACAGGAGTCTGTCTGGGTTTACAACACATCCATGTGGCCATCATTTGTAGCCACTTCCAATCATATTGTGTTGCTCAAGCAATCAGGTCATCCTGCGGGTGTATACTGTTTTACTAGTTTATCGTGTTATTTTTATTTTATTCCTTGTGGCACAAATCTAAACTAGGCCTGTTTCTGATTTCTAATTCATATCATGTAAAATGTTACACCATGGAAAATAAACCAGGAAAAGATTCACAGTGAAAAATAAACGCCTCTGGTATGTCCAGCATATGAAACCCAGTAAGAGCTGGAAATGTGCGTTGCTGTGAATCTTTTCATAAACACACTCCTCCAAGAAAGTTTGTACTGAAAGTTTGTCGAGCTTTATGAACCAAGAGTTAAAAACTAAACGCTATTACCTGTTTTTTTAGTCGGCTCGGGCATCCTGCTTTCCTGGTTGAGTGTCCCTTACGGGTTCAGACAAACAGGCTTTGTGGAGGCCAACTCCTCTTTCTCTTTTATTAGATCCCCACCATCCCACACCCCACCTCCTTTACTGTGACCTACCATCTAGACCCAGCCCTTTCTTCCTGTCTTTCTCTCCTCAACAGTGAGATAATGAGCACATACCTCTAATCAAAAGCCCAACCACCCCCCTCTGTCCATCCACTGCCATGAAGCACACAATATTTTTGGCTACTCTTCCTACACCTCCTCTAGCTGACAGGAGCAGAGAGGCTGAGGTTAGATGAAGGTTAAGGGATGAGTGAAGGGAGCAGAGAGAACAACTGCAGAAGCAAACCGGACTTAAATTTAGTTTCTGACATTACGAAACACCTTGTACGTTTAAGTGTAGATCTTTTGTACGTTTAGCACAGTCTCTCACTTCCAAACCTTTTTAAAGCTTCACGTACGCACCATAACTCATTACATATTCTACATTTACGATTTCAGGTCTAAGATACCGAACTAATGATACAAAATGCCTACTTTTAAAGAATATCACCCCAGTCACAGTTACTGATATGGTTTAGTGGTGTTTTGATCTCCTGACAGAGTACAGTGGAACTAATTTCCCATCCAGTGTTCAAAATCTTAAGACAAATTGGTTTACTATCAAATAAAATTGAACAGCATTCAGCCAGTTTTTAAGCATTATGTGGAACATAAAATAATTTATTTTTTAATGCTGACGCACACATTTTTGTGTACAACGTTTGTGGTCATCTATCCTGCAGATTTTGATTAGGGATTTGTGTTAAATCAGGCGTAAATTCAGCTTTATTCACAGGTCCTGTAAGGATTCTAGTGCTACATCATGAGTATGTACATACCCACACACACACACAAAGCTACACAATTGTTTCCAGAGTTTATGTATAGACTTTTATTTTTGTTTCAGCTAGGCTGGTCTATTTTAACTTACTATTCAAGTTTATATAACATTAAGATAAAACGGCTAATAATAGTACAAAATGACATGAAGTTGAATATGTATGCTGATGTAAATGCTACATGAAAAACAGATGTTTCTTTGCCCTTTCCCATACAGCAGTTCATCCTACACTCTTCCCCAATAACACACATGCCTTGGGATCATGACGAACAATGTTCTGCATCAATCTCCTTTTCCAAGCACTTCCCCCGTGTCGCTTCATACCTTCCCTTTTCTCTGATGTTCCGGCCTGTCAGCACCTGGTCAGTGTCAGAGCACACAGACACCACGGACTAGCCACAGCGGTAGCACGCCAAGATTAGACCATAACAGACAATACAGGAGGTAGGTTTTTCATTCTGCTCTATAAATGTCACGAGCCTGGTGTCATGCCTAAATATTGCCCCTGACTGGGATTCTTCTTACCTTGCTCCCAGTACCAGGAAGGGTAACCAGGAAAGCAGTCAAAACATTGAACAATGTCACCTGAAATCGATGCTAGTGTGTGATGCAGTGTGGAAAAAAAAGTAGATGCCTGAGATGACTCTATTCCTCATGGGAAAAATGTAAACATACTCCGTGCGAATTCGATAGAAAGGAATTAACACAGAGCACAGAGTATTTATGATGTATATGTGGCATACATGACTGCCTGATGTCTCGGGACATGTGTACAACAGCAGGACATGTATCATTCACAGCACAGACACTGTCAAATAAAGCGTCCATTAATTTTGGCCTAGAATGATCAGGATGCCGAAGACATGAGTAACAGATAAAACATGCAATCACGTGTATATATAAACAAATACACAAATATAAGGCATACACTGAGTAGAATATATATATATATATACACACATACGCTGTATACTGTACTGACTATTAAAAGTGATTGGATTATTACAATACGATAAAAAGCCCATGCACTGCTTTATCATCATTTGTTTGTTAGAATTGTAGATGATAATTATCCATGTGGTCATCACACATCACCCAAAGGGCAGACTGGCTTACACATGCATGCGTGCAACACCCCATTGCCTTTACATTCAATTCAGAAATGACTCTGTTACACAACCGAGGGTTGATGGCTTTGCTCAGCAGCAGCTTGGTGGATTTTTAGGATATGAACTCACAACCTTCTGCTCATTAGTCAAACGCCTTAACCAGTGATCTACCACATCCCCTGAAACTAACAACGGTGCGTGAAAGTCCAAGTGAGGAAACGAAATGTTACAACGGTGTCAATGTGAAACGTGAGCTGAGACGAAGACCCAGAAACATGAAACAGAAACAAGATGCGGTGATTAGAAAAGAAACCAAAAATATTCCCCTGGGGTTAAATAAATAAGCAATCATACTTTTCAGTCAGTAATAAATTACATGCTCGCATGAGAGCAGGAGCGTGTACAGAAGGCTGGGGAAGAGACGAAAACACGGCAAGTTTGTCATAAATCTCCTCCATAGCAAGACACCTCAAGGCCTGGTGAACAACATGACCTTTAGTCAATACAAACAACACGAGGCAACTCGCACGTCCTGCAATGCTCGACACGATGTAATGAATGTCAATGCATTTGCCCTCTAGTGCCACCCAGTGGCCGCATACAGCACAGGCAGCAGATGGGTGTTGCTTCAGCACGTGCTGCTATTATAATATTATATGTAATATATATTATATAATATTGTATTATAATAAACGGACACAGTAGAGGCTTAGTAAGAGCTTAAAGTTAATCAAGACGTGATCCAGAGCTCACAGTGGCATCAGATAAGCCAGCCGTCTTCCCCACCTTCAGCTGTTTCTGTTAATAAAAGAATGATTTGAATGGACACTTGAGACATTAGATCATTGAGACATTAGAAAATTGCCCGGTGCTATCAACTTCTAAGTTATCAAAGTGTAGTAACAACGAAGTAGTCATTTAATCCACCATGACGCTTATAATAACAGTTACTGCAGATGAATAAAATCAGGAACTGTGTTGTGTGAACAATGAGTACACACTTCAGTTCAATTTTATTTGTATAGCGCGTTTAACAATGGACATCATGGTCTCAAAGCAGCGTAACAGAACATAAGGAACATAGAACAAAAGATTAATTAACTGGACAAAATCATCCCTTGTGAGCAAGCCTGAGGCGACTGTGGCAGGGAAAAACTCCCTGTAGATGGTATGAGGAAGAAACCTTGAGAGGAACCCGACTCAAAACGGGAACCTCATCCTCACTCACCGGAAAGTTATGAGACTTATTGTTAATAAATATGGCTTTAAATTTACAAGATAATGCAAAAATTGTACATTTGTGTTCTGATAAATAACTTTATATTATAACTTTTTAAATGCTCATTTTTATCTTCTTCTTCTTCCTCTTCTTCTTCTTCTTCTTCTTCTTCTTCTTATTATTATTATTATTATTATTATTATTATTATTATTATGTAACCTTCAACATTGTCAATTTTATTGAAATTTGACTCTACAGTCTCAGGCCTGTTTCAAGCAGAGCAGAAGCAGCGCATATTATTTTCAGCACCCATGTTCACAGTTTGGAGCATTCACATTGCATGCTGAGGCAGTGAGTGGTCTGACCATACAGGTGCATATGGTAGGTATACAGTTACATACAATAATCCACAGCCCTGGTCATAGAGAACCCCTAGTCCTGTACATTTGTTTGCTTTCCCTGCTCTAACACACCCACTACAATGCAGCTGGTTTGATAAATCTGGTGAATTAAAGCAAAGAAACACTACTAACAAGGTAATGTTGATAAATAATACCCCACAGGCTGCTGAAAAGCCACGTATGTATAATGTGTTCAGTAACTGCTTCATCTGTGTCAGGGTTTGGTGGATGTGGAGCCTGTCCTGGGAAGACTGGGCATGAGGTTGGAAACTTTGGATAGGATGCCAGTCCATTACATGACACATGCAGACACATGTATTCATACCTAGGGGCAATTTAGTGTAGCCAATACACCTACTGAAAGAAGGAAACCAGAAAACCTGGAGGAAACCCTTAAGTATCTAAAGGAGTCTAAAGTATCTAGCTAAACATTGGGCTGTAGATTTGATGCAGCAGTATTCTTTCTTTCTTTCTTTCTTTCTTTCTTTCTCCCCCTTCCCACTCTCTCTCTCTCTTTTATCCCCACCTTCTCTCTCTCTCTCTCTCTCTCTCTCTTTCTCCCCCCTCTCTTTCACTCGCCCCCCCTTTCTCTCTCTCTTTCTTTCTTTCATTCTACATAGAAATGCTAAATATTTCTTTTCCTATTTTATGAAACCTACTCTTGATAGAATAAATCTAAAATCTCAATATCTTCATCATATAAGTCGTCATAATAAATAATGAAAAATCCTAATGATGGGGAAAAAAAGGGTTTATTTTTCCGATGCCTTTATTTTGAAAGACAGTCAAACTTATACCCGGAAGCAATTTCTGATTAACCCTTTGGCGCTCGTCCTTCCACAAAAAATCTGATCTGCAACTCATGTAACCTATTCTCCGCCATATTTCATTGTTCAAAAATCTCTGACCGGACGTGTTTTAATCTGTTGCGCCATCACGCGCTGTTTCTTTCCCACCGGTACTCTATAGATCCCGCCTTCATACCTGGGAAGAACCAATAGTTCTTCAACACACGAGTACACCAACCAATGCATGGACAGTTTATGAGTGCACGACGCGAGCCAATCCGCTCAGAGGGGGCGGGGTTTCATCCTAATACGGATGGGAAAGGGAGACTAGGTTACCTTGGCGGCGCGAGACGATTTTCCGGACACGTTTATTGTTGCATCAGATACCCGGGGCAGAAAAATGGCAGGAGAACAAGGTAATAAATATTACACCTTCAATCAAACACATTGGGAGAAAAAGCATAAGAGGTGAAATTAACGTTGTAAATAAGTAAGGTTTGTGCTGTACTGTGTTTACAGCTGTTAGAGAGATTCCATCTGATTTAACGTAACACAGCTGGAAAACACTCATTGATAAATGTTAATGATTGTAGTGAACGCTGCATCGTTATTCTGCTTTGTACTTAATCTGCATGATAGCTCTCTATCTCTCTTATATATATATATATATATATATATATATATATATATATATATATATATATATATATATATGTATATCAATTGTGTATGTATGTATTTGCTCCATGCTTTTGCTAAATCTCTTCTAAGTGCACTAGATAGGGTGACCTCTGTAACTCTAGTTGTGACACCTGAAGCAGTAGGATGGATCTCAAATAGGGTCAATATATATATATATATATATTACTCTGACCAAATGTGTGTGGACACCTGACCATCACACTCTTATGTTCTTCTGCGTGAACATCCTGACCAGTCTAGATTTATTCCCCCTTATGCTCCACTCTCCTGTGAAGGCTTTACACTAGATGTTAGAGCGTTGCTGTGTGGATTTGTGTTCGTGGAGCTACAAGAGAATTAATAAGATCAGGTGAGGACGTCTGGGGTTCAGTCGGTGTTCCAGATCATCCAAAAGGCGTTCAGTGGGGTTGAGTGAAAGTCAGGGCTCTGTGCAGGACACACACGAAATCTTCCGAACTAACAGTAATACGCAGTGTCTTCATGGAGCTTGCTTCGTGCACAGGTGCAGGAGCAGGTTTTATATGGTGTGGTTTATAGCTTTTTATAAACCGAATTTATTAGAATAAAAAAAGCCCTGAAGGGAAATAAATAAGTGAGTGTCATGATTTTGGTGTGGTAACAAACAAAACTTTTTATATACACTATATTGCCAGAAGTTTTGGGACACCCCTCCAAATCGCTTCCGGTGAAAGGAACTCTTAATGCTTTCAGCATGAAATCGTCCAAAATGTCTTGGTATGCTGAAGCATTAAGAGTTCCCTTCACTGGAACTAACACCTGAATGCAATGATTCGGAGGGGTGTCCCAATACTTTTGGCAATGTAGTGTATGTCTACCAAAAAAAACGATTAGTAAAGGAAAATAAGTGAGTCCGTCACAGCTTCCTTAGATGATGCAAACTTTGGCAGTGGTTGCACCCATGTGCTTCTCTGTTTTTAGATGAACAGATAAGCATCTTTGCTGCCTTGAGTTTCCTGTAAGCAGTAGCATCCAGTTTGTCCCTTCATATAGTCCAAATTCTTTAACTTGTTGTTTTTGTGTCTCAGTTGTCCTTGTCGATTCTCTCCATAACCATTTACGTTCTATAAATGAAACACGCACGTGAGTTAAGCTCATTAACGGTTGGATTTACTCATTTTCTTTTATCATGAAAACAGTTGCACGGATATTCTGCTCTAAATTCTTCTTTATTTGCTTCTCCTAAATGTATGGAAACATTTTCACTGAACTAATATTCGTTCGGAGCTGGATTGTAATTTCTAAAAGAAATCTGTGCCACCGAATGTTTTTCACAGTCCTTGTGTTGTTCAAAACTTTTATACAGAAATTGTTCATAAGTATCTGTACATTTGCACGTCGTCCACACGGTGACTCTGTGACCGCTGTTTGCTGACCGCTGACCTCTGTTGCGCTGTTTGTGTCCAGTCCTGGAGACACTGAGCTTTTCTTCTTCTTCTTCTTGTGTGTATGTGTGTGTGTGTGTCTCGTCTTCTTGTCTTCCCAGCCTTTGAATATGGCTTCTTACTGCGCATAAGCGAGGACGGCCGCAGGGCCGAGGCTCTGAACGAGTACCTGAGCAGCCGCAGTTACCTGGCAGGCTACGGGCCCTCTCAGGCAGACGCAGATGCATTCGCTCTTTTTCGCGATTCGCCTCCGACGTCGCAGCACGTGCACGCTCTACGCTGGTACAGGCACATAGCCACACTGCAGCCTCGAACCGACGGCCAGGCCTCAGACGCCAGTGAGTAGAGAGGGAGCACGTGGTGTAATGTGTCAATGTGTAGGAGCCAGAAGGGTGTGAACGGTGTTGTTCGGGGTGAGCTTAGGAAGCTGCGCTGGTGCTCAGGGTCATGATTGTGAGACGAGGGAAATCTCGCTTTTCTTGGATGATGCAACCATTGATGATGC
Source organism: Hemibagrus wyckioides (assembly GCF_019097595.1). Taxonomy (NCBI): domain Eukaryota; kingdom Metazoa; phylum Chordata; class Actinopteri; order Siluriformes; family Bagridae; genus Hemibagrus; species Hemibagrus wyckioides. The sequence continues at coordinate 6,343,909 of NC_080736.1, read as the reverse complement.
TTGCATCAGTTTGAGTTATTTGCTGCTTTGTGTTTCCTGTCAGCAGTAGCATCCTGTTTCATTACAAACTTCAGTTTCTGTCACCTTTGTGCTTTTTTTTTTTTTTTTTTTTTGCACATGCTAAGGAACGATCCTCTAATCACAATCGCATTAATCATGTGTCCTAATCCAATCTGTCCATAATCATATATATATATATATATTATATATATATATATATATATTTATATTTACATTTTATTTAAATATAAATTTATATTTATTAAAATGCATGTGTGCATCTTGTCTTTCAGCTAAGGGAAAGAGGGTGCAGCCTCCCTGGTCTCCACCGGATGGAAGTGACCTCCCAAAGCTTCGACTTTACAACAGCCTGACTCGGACCAAGGTGCAAGTTTATTTTTAGTGTTGGTTTAGGGCCGTTAAAGTCGTAATATTTTGTAAAATGATATGAGAAACGTTGCAGTTGTGTAAAGTAAAAATGAGAAGAATTTGAGAATAATGTAATAATACTATGACTGGTGCATATCGGAGCAAATTAAGTAAAGAAGTAAATTACATTTTTTTTTTATAAGTTTTACATACACCGACCAGGTATAACATTATGACCACCTGCCTAATATTGTGTTGGTCCCCGTTTTGCTGCCAAAACAGCCCTGACCCGTCATGCACTGACACCTTTCTATCAGAACCAGCATTAACTTCTCCAGCAGTTTTGAGCGATAGTAGCTCGTCTGTTGGATCGGATCACACGGGCCAGCCTTCGCTCCCCACGTGCATCAATGAGCCTTGGCCGCCCATGACCCTGTCCCAAGTTCACCACTGTTCCTTCCTTGGACATCTTTAATAGATACTGACCACTGCAAACTGGGAACACCCCACAAGAGCTGTAGTTTTGGAGATGCTCTGATCCGGTCATCTAGCCATCACAATTTTTCTCCCTTGTCAAACTCGCTCGGTTCCTTACTCTTGCCCATTGTGCTTGCTCAATACATCAAAACTGAGGGAAAAAAATCTTCACTTGCTGCCTAATATATCCCACCCACTAACAGGTGCCATGATGAAAAGATAAACAGTGTTTTTCAATCTCCTGTCAGTGCTCATAATGTTCTGCCTGATCGGTGTGTGTATATATAACTAATTAAAATAAATTAGTACTGTATTTTGTAAAGACGGGGCTGGGATCACTGATCACTGTGCATGAATATCACATGACAACATTGTAGTCTTTGAGCCACGGTGTTTTCAGAATATTTTATATATTCATAGAGAAATTGACTTGTTTTTTAAGCCTACTGCCCTGTTTGTATGACGTATTATACATAGTCAGTGTAAATCATGCTAACAGTGTGTGTGTTTGTGTGTTATTTAGGAGCTGTTTGTTCCTCAGCATGGGAAAAAGGTTTTGTGGTACTGCTGTGGCCCCACCGTCTACGATGCTTCCCACATGGGTCATGCCAGGTAACACTCTCTGTAGCTCTCTATAGTGTGTCCCACAGCGTTTCTGGAACGGTCCGTGTTTTGCTCTTTGTGATTGGTCTACAAAGACACTGCCCAAGCGAAAACATTGTCTTTGTAATTCCCTTTGTGTACTGAAATGTGCCAAATGTGTTGTAACATCGTGCATGCATGTGTTCCTGTGTTCTCACTGTCCTCATAGTGGCCCTGTGATCTTAGATTAATCTTGCATGAGTGAGATAAATAATGCCAGCTTACATTTTATAAAAGGTTTCTTCTCTCTTTCTGCGTTAGGAGCTTTGTCCGAAATGTTTTTGGCTTTGTCGTGTATGTATTGATATGCTGCGCTTGTGCTTCCAGGTCCTACATTTCTTTCGACATCCTACGAAGAATACTGATGGACTATTTCAAATACGACGTCTTCTACTGCATGAACATCACCGATATCGATGACAAAGTAAGAGGCTAAGAAATTGTACATCACACCATACGCACATACACCCGACCAGGCATAACATTATGACCACATAAGCTATACAGCCCCATACGCACTGTGTACTCTGACACCTTTCTATCAGAACCAGCATTAACTTCTTCAGCAATTTGAGCAACAGTAGCTCGTCTGTTAGATCGGATCACACGGGCCAGCCTTTGCTCCCTACGTTCATAAATGAGCTTCGGCCGTCCATGACCCTGTCGCCGGTTCACCACTGTTCCTTCCTTGGACCACTTTTGATAGATACTGACCACTGCAGACCGGGAACACCCCACAAGAGCTGCAGTTTTGGAGATGCTCTGATCCAGTCGTCTAACCAGTCTTATTCACTTCACCTCTCACTGCTCATAATGTTATGCTTGATCGATGTATACACTGTTTAGTTTCAGAACCTAATCCAAAGAAAACAACTAAGGAGATTGCTGAAACTATTAAAATTGGATTAAGAAGTGTCCAACATGTTGTTAAACCATGGAAGGATTGAAATCTTCAAGGAATAAAAAATGTAATCGGTGACAGATTTCTGTGTTATATGAGGAGTAAAGGAAAATCAACTTCATCATCGATTAGTTTCCGAGAACGGTACGCTGAAATCATTTGTTATTGTTTATCAGAGTCCGTTTAATTGGCCAAATATTAGCAAACACACAAAGAATGTGTCTCCGGTTCACAGCTAATCACGCAGCACATAATTTAACAATGTAGAAAATAAACAGCAGCTGCGGTAAATTGCTAGCAATGATTGAATACATTTTAAGTACACTAGAATTCTCAGTAAACAGAAAGCAATGTTCGGTTCAGTGTGTAAAATGGACTGTTCTGATATCAGAGACAGAATCAGGTTTATTAGCCAAGTGTGTCTTTACACACACGATGAATTCGGCTGTTGGTGACCCTCAGAAGTAAAATAACACTATACATTTAATTTATAGACAATGCTATACAGGAAAAAAGTAAATGAAGACCACAATATACAGAGTATGAGACAGATTAGGAATGTATATAAAGTGTGATTTTATTGTGCATAGTAGTGTACATCTCATATAACGTACAATATGAGTAGTGCAAGCAGTGATAGTGTGTAGCATATTGGGATCAAGTAATGAGTACCTGTTCTTACAGAACAGTATTTATAGATGTAAAGTTTGTAAAGAGCTGGCATGATTACACCAGAGGGCTTATAAGTTGCATGTGTGTCAGCTTGCACCTTTTACCGATGTGTTTCAGATCATTAAACGAGCCAGACAGAATCACCTGCTGGAGGAGTACAGAGCCAAAAAGCCCAAAGCCTCTCAGATCCTGCAGGATGTTTTAACCGCTAGAGAGGTAAGACATACAAGCTCATTTTTACTCATTTCATCATGTCGTGGAATATTACCAGAGTCTTTCAGATTCAGATTCATACCTCACTTTACCTGTTAGAAGATGATTCTGCGGGATTGTTTTGTAAAGAGATAGGTTGTAAAACAAAACATTGGAAAACCCATCCATTACCTATAACCGCTTTATTCCTAATTAGGGTCACAGGGGTCTGCTGGAGCCTATCCCAGTGCACATAGGGCGAAAGGCAGGGGTACACCCTGGACAGGTCACCAGTCCATTGCAGGGCCATTGGAAAACCATTAAATTCAATTAAATATCTTGGATATATATATATATATATATATTTATATTTTTTTTTATTATTGATTTTGATTGATTGATATGGTGGACTTCCTAAACAATAACAAATAACATTCTAAATATGATGTGTCTGCATCACACAACTCCACTGTAGAATAATGTAGAAAGGACATTATTATAAACACCGAAGAGTGTGATTATGAACAATCTATAATTACACGCTACGGTGTTTCGAATAATCCATAACTACACTCGCTGGTGTCACCCAAATGAGGATGGGCCCCCTTTTGAGTCTGGTTCCTCTCAAGGTTTCTTCTGCTCCTCTCTTTCTTTAGGAAACGGGAAGTAGGATTACGCATTTTATTTATTCCATGCGTCGATCACTTTCATACGTGGTGTATTGTACACACGAGTTTAGTCATGGCAAATCATTTTAAACTGACAAGAGACGTCTTATAAACTACAACGACTTTCACATTTCACCAGCACAGATGCCTTCAGTTTGGGTTTGAAAAATAATAACACTCAAATGTGATAAGTCTACAGTGGCTTCCACTTCAGATAGGAGAGATTTCAGAGAATCGGTATCATGAAAATGTTTTGGTATCTGTGTAGTGTTAAATTGTTGTCTGCCAAATGCTATAAATGTAATGTAAAATGTCTTGTTGTTTTAGCCCTTTAAAGTCAAGCTTGCAGAAACCACAGACCCCGATAAAAAGCAGATGTTGGAGAGACTGGATGCAGCAGTGGCGGCAGCACTGACTCCACTACAGGAGTCGATGAAGAGCGGAGCTGATGGTGCTGCTGTTCAGAGCCAGGCTGAGGTCGGAAAGAACTCTTCCTAATTTATAGCACATATATATTTATTTATTTATTTATTTATTTTAAGAACATCACACTGACCTAAACTGGGACCTAGCTTGATCAATTTTTATGTACTTCATCTATTCAATATTCTCAATATAAAAGTGAGATTTGTTTTCTTTGTTTTGCCTTGGCTGATTAGGTTTTACTAGAAGAAGCCAAGGACCTTTTGTCAGATTGGTTGGATTCCCAGTTCGGCAGCCAAGTAACAGAAAACTCAATATTCTCCCTGTTACCGAAATACTGGGAGGGAGAGTATCACAAAGACATGGAAGCCCTCAATGTAAGTAAAACTGATGTTACGGAAAAGTTCTCAATTTAAAGCTCAAGCCGCATTGCAGTTAATAATAAAACGCTTGAATGGATTTACTGTTTATGAGAACTTCCAGGGTTTTGTACTGGAAAATTCCAAAATCTTTACTAGCGCTTGCATTGTAACTTCAACTGATTCAATCTTGATTCAATGTAATACCAGGTCCTTCCACCTGATGTCCTCACTCGGGTCAGTGAATACGTTCCAGAGATTGTGGAGTTTGTAAAGAAGATAGTAGACAACGGATACGGGTCAGTACGCATATAATGCATCTGAATGATGCTGTGCATATTTAATGGATCATTAAGCATCACAGTCCTGTGTCGGAACTCAGTCCCCTCCGAGTGGACATACAGGGTGGAATTTTAGATTGCGTCTATTTCTATTATTTCCATAATCTTACTCGATGAACTCAATAAACTATCAAATACTTAGCCAAGATAACGGAGATCTCAGTCAGCAGATGAGAAGAAGCAGGTTTCTTTATTGAGAGATGCAGTCAATCAAATGCATTTCTGAAGAGAGCAGCTGGTCTAAAAAAAAAAAACCCCCAAAATTCCCCTCTTCTTATACCTCCTTTTCCAAATTTAAATATTTCCAGCAATTTCACATTATATTCAATGTATGACTACTTTAATCCCTCCTTCCTTAATTTACATACTTACTATATTTTCTTATTTGTCCCAATACCGCCCCTTATTTAAAACATCCTCCCTTTGATGACATCAATGATCCTTCTCTCAGTGTTCCCCGAAAATTCTACCTAGAATTGATATATGACCGCAACCTTTCGGGTACATGATGTTTACAACGATGTGCACGTACCTCGATGTTTTCGATGTTTTAAATTAGGTGTGCTTCCATTTCTTAGAAAACCATGCTTCTATTTCTAAGTTTAAATGGTAAACCCTCTATGTCTGGATCTAAATGTGCTTCTCTTTTACCTATTAAGTAATGGTGAAGCTGATAAGATGCTATTATGTCTAGGTTATGTCTAGCGTATGTCTGTCTTCTCTCACCAAACTTCTCAGCACCAAAAAATCCCCTCTATTTCACCCTTCTCAGCACTAGCTCTGCATGATTATTATAAGTTATACATTTGCATTAATCAAAAGCTAAAAAACCTGGTATAGTAAAAGATATAAATATTTGAGATATTTGCATTACTCAGAAGCTTACTACTAATCAGGAGATAAATAATTTTGATAGATATTTCATAGGCCAGAGCTAGGCAGACTACTTCTAGGCAGAGCATTACTATTTTAAATCTAGGCTAATGTATGATATATGATATCTATGTAATTTCTCCGACACCTGTGCTATCTCAGAATATGCGTTCTTTTTGTATTATTATGTATATAATATACATTTATTAGTATATACATATATTAGTATGTATTATTCTTCTCATTTTTCTTACTACAGCTACGAGTCGAACGGCTCAGTGTATTTCGACACTGCCAAGTTTGATGCTAGTTCAGGACATTCGTATGCTAAACTTGTGCCAGAAGCCGTGGGTGATCAGAAGGCTCTGCAGGAGGGAGAAGGTACACATCTCAGCCCTCATTTGTTTGTAGAGAAGTTCAGTATATTTATACGTGTGTGTGTGTGTGTGTGCATATCTTCTAGATTCTGCTAATGATGTTTATATTGGTTTGTTTTGTCGTAGGAGACTTGAGTATCTCAGCAGATCGGCTGAGTGAGAAACGTTCACAGAATGACTTTGCCCTGTGGAAGACCTCTAAACCTGGAGAACCGTCCTGGGAGTCTCCTTGGGGGAAGGTGAGCAAAGATTTTTCAGATTTCTTCCTTTTGTACATTCAAACAAAACGTGGAGTACATTCAAACAAAACTCCACACTGTTAATAATGGTGCAGAACATCTTCACTATGCGTGGAGTAAAGCAGCTGGACACAGCGTTATATTGTGTTTGTTTGTTGAACCACACCATCCTCCCTCTCCATCTCTTTGCTTTTAATTTGCATAAAGGTAAAATCTGTTCGGACTGTGCAGCAGGTTGCGTTGTCGTCACCCGTTTTCAAGGTTGATCCTCTGAGCTCGGATTATCGACTGTGTAATGCTTTGCATGTGTCTCGTTAGGGGTTTTCTAAAGCTCTCCAGGTTTTCACAAAAACATGGCAGTAGATGCCGGATTGGTGAATCTAAATTGCCTGTAGGTGTGAATGAGGTGCCCTGTGATGAACTGGTGTCCCATCCAGGGTGTATTCATATCTCACGCCCAGTGGTCCTGGCCCCAAATTCATTAAATAGTCACTGAAGATGAATGAATTAAAAAACATAGCAGAAACAAACCAATGCTTTTCTGATCACTAGAGAATGCCAGCGACACAAGGTTGTTTTTGGTTCTTAATACTTTTTGTCAATAAATGCTTGAAATTAAAATACGTTTTCATTTTTTCTTGTGTTAACTTCACAGAAATTTTAGTAACATGGCGGTCATTTTGTCAGCTATAAAAGTGAACATTGTGGTCTTTGACCTAAATAACAAAGCTGTCACTTGTGTTGTTATTGTGATGCTTCCAGTTTCTTGCAAGCTGGTCAGAAACCGATTTGACCTGGAAACCTTTAGTTTCTCTTCACACAATTTTGTACCAACACACGTGCAGTGGCTAGCAGCTCAAGACTCTCATTAGCGCCCCGGCTGTGCTTGTAATGTGTCCTGCTGTGTCCCTTTCTATAAAGGGACGCCCTGGTTGGCACATCGAGTGTTCAGCCATGGCTGGCTCCATATTAGGATCATCTATGGACATTCACGGAGGAGGATTTGACCTGCGTTTCCCTCATCATGACAATGAACTGGCACAGTCTGAGGTACATCTTCATAGCATGTTAATAGCAGTGAATTCACTAATGCTAAACAAAAAAAAAATTTTCTGATCTGCTGGATTTCATGGGTGTCTATATAGGCCTACTTTGAGAATGACTACTGGGTACGCTATTTCTTGCACACGGGCCACCTTACCATCGCCGGCTGCAAGATGTCCAAATCTCTGAAGAACTTTATCACCATTAAAGATGCCCTCGCGAAACACACAGGTATTTGTTCAGCATAATTATAATTTGAGAAGTGGGTCACACAGAGCAACATCCCAGGGCTATTTTCAGCTTTTTATACAAGATAAAAAAATGTAAATTGAATTCGAAGTACTGAAGAAAGGGGAGCGTCTTGGAAAACAGTGTGTTGTTTTGTCCACAGCGAGGCAGCTGCGTCTGGCCTTCCTCATGCACTCGTGGAAGGACACTCTGGATTACTCCAGTAACACCATGGAGTCTGCTATTCAGTATGAGAAGTTCATGAATGTGAGTCATTTTAATGTCATCAGCCTTGCAGACAGGGAGCAGCATGCAGGAGTGTTGACATGCACACTAATAATCTTATTTTGGCAGAGAAATGCTTGTTTCTGTTTTTCCATCAGCATACATAGTGGAGGACAACTAATAAATAGTTATAATTAAAGGGACTTGAAAGCAGCTAGTTAGCAGGCGGTTAGCATGGGTCAGTTATCCTTCCAAATACTAACAAAATGGTTAACATTATGGGTTTAAAACTTTATTCCACGTTGCTACTGAGTTGAATTATTGAATCTGGTCAGAAAGGAAAAAGGTGTAAGGAAATGTTTATATAAAATGTTATGTTAGAGGCCTCCAGTGTCCGTGTTTGGTAGCCAGTTTCTCCCACAGGAGAAATCTATAAACTGATAACAAGCATGACTTGTTATTCTTTAATTAATAAACGGGTGTAATTATTGCAAAATTACTGCAAGAGGAGTAAAAGTCTTGGAACATGCTATTAGTGGAAATGAATCTAACCCTCAGTAACTTAACTTTGCAAGCCATATCCCAGTATCCCACCATCATGAGGATTTTTTGACACTCTAATACAGTATGTTACTTACTAATTCATGAGGAAGTCTTTATTACCACCACACATACATTACAGCATAGTGGAATTCTTTTCTACGCATATCCCAGTTGAAGAAGTTGGGGTCAGAGAGCAGGGGCAGCTATGAAGCAGTGCCCCTGGAGCGAAGAGTCATTTAAGGGCCTTGCTCAGTTGCCCAACAGCTTGGCAGTACAAGGGCTGACCTTCTCATCAACCACCCAGAGCCTTAACCACTAATTAAACAGTTCAATTAAACAACTACTTACGGACACTTAATTAACTTGTAGTAAGAATTAAACTACTGTTTTCAGCCCAGATATTGACACTAAAAATATCTATAAGGATATTATTCACCAAGTTTCTAGTTTGAGATTTGTGTGCTATCGATTATCATCACTGACTGACCAGTTACACATCCCCACAGGAGTGCGTGTTATAACGCTGAACGTATTTTTATTTCCTCAATAGGAGTTCTTCCTGAACGTAAAAGATATCCTGAGGACTCCCACCGATATCACGGGGCAGTTTGAAAAATGGGAGGCAGAGGAGATCGAACTGAACGAAAGGTTAGCATTCTTCCTGGATTTGAAACCGTGTATATTTGCCAGAATTCCCGCTACATATCTGCAAGCAGATTTATATTTCTGCAGGCTTTTGAATTATGAATGTGTTTCCTTTTTCAAAATCAGGCTTTCTGTATTGTTTTTGTGTCTAGTTTCTTTGAGAAGAAAGAAAGCGTTCACGAGGCTATGTGTGACAATATCGATACACGGACAGCGCTGGAGGAGATGAGGGCTCTGGTGGGACAGAGTAACACTTACATGGCTGCCAGGAAGAGTGCCAAGCTCCTGCCTAACCGCATGCTGCTCCAGAGCATCGCTCACTACCTCACCAACATGTTCAAGGTGAGCGTGCCATTCTTTTACTGTTTAGAGTTTACATCAGTGGGTGACTGTATGGATTAGGTTAAGTTAAGTAGACTTTGTGACATACTGTATATATTACTGCACAGTGAAATCCCATCCTTAGAGGGTTAGGGTCAGCCATGGTTCAGCACCCTTGGAGCAGGGAGGATTAAGAGCCTTGCTCAGGGGCCCAAGCTTGGCGGTGCTGGGGCTTGAACCTATAGGTGTTATCTATAATGATACGCAAGATACAAATGAGGCACAAACATACAAATGATGTGCATAAAGGCTTCAGGTACATTCTAATACATGGGCCAAAATAAAAATGCATAAAAAACATATGAAATATTACAACTGCAAAAATGGTCCAAAATAAATTGACAATACATTTGGATATAGCATTTAATTACAGAACTCTGCCTGGTTTGTTTCTAAAGCATTGATTACTGTTAAAACACTCCAACAGCGTTTACAATACAGTACCTAGATGATTATAGCAGTTTATGAGCTCGTAAAAAAAAACCCACACTTGAATAGCAAGTGATAAATCATGTTTTATTTTATCCTCATATACAAGGTACAAAATTAGCTTTACATTTTAAAGCCTACATATTTCAATAGCATACACACACGACACCTCCCTCCAGATTTATTCTATTAATTATTGCACATTTACTGGAATTTCTTACAGTATTACAGCATGCCTGGGAGATATTACTCACTGTTACACACACACACACCACCCAGGTTTATGTCAAACAACACAATCAAAGAGACACTGGTGAAAAACGTACAAATCTGGACAGTACTGACGTAGCTTATGGGTTTTTTTTTTGTTTGTTTTTTTTTCCCCCTCTGTCCAGACTTTTGGGGCAATCGAGGGAACAGAACCCATTGGATTTCCTGTTGGAAGAAATGACCAAAATGTTGATGTAAGTAAAAGCAGCTTGCTTTTTGCTTTTTCAAGAGTTTTTAAATGTAGGATGTGCCCTAGATTTCTGCTTGTAGTACTTCACTTGTAGTTCTGATTAGATAGTATATTATCTTGGCAGTATTTTAATATAACACTGTGTGTGTGTGTGTGTGTCTTTATTTGTGCTCGCTAGCTGGAGAGTACTGTCATGCCCTATTTAAAGGTGCTCTCAGACTTCAGGGAAGGGGTCAGAAAAATTGCAAGGGAACAAAAAGGTATGTTTTTCCCCATTTGTGTTATAAATAGTAAATAGGCATCATTATTATAATTATTTTTTTGTGAATGTAAAGTAGTGACTTTGTTCTTATTTTTTTTTAAGTGACTGAAGTGCTGCAGATGTGTGATGCAGTCAGAGACGACATCCTGCCTGAGCTTGGAGTTCGATTAGAAGATCATGAAGGTATATGATACTTCCCATAAATGCTAAATGAATGTCTTGTCATACAAAAAAGGTATCAGCATTTATACACTTTTTAAAATGAGTAGTGGAGCGTCCACTATACATGACTTTAAGATTTTATTTAAATTTATTTTTCATAATTATTTTTAATTTTTTTTAGTTAATTAATACATTAATTAATTTATTTATTTATTTATTAACATACTGTTTTTTGGGACTGATTTATGAAGGACTACACACTGTGGTGAAGTTGGTGGACAGAGAGACTCTACTGAAGGAGAAGGAAGAGAAGAAGAAGGTAATTAACGTTGTTTGTGCATGAGGTCTGAATTTTAACTACTAATATATAAATATTAGAATTGCATATGGTGTAGAAAATGTTTTGCATTATCCTTTTTTGATATTTAAAATGACCCAGATTGTGTAGCTGATAATAATAATCCTCTAACGAGGAAGAAATAAAATGCTGGGTTCATGAAAAATAGATGACTGCTGACATGAGTGCGTGTGTATGACTGTCTACAGGTCTCAAGTTGCAGGTCTTTTTGTTATGTTTGGCTTGAATTACAGCGGCAAAATCCGGGTTTAAATGTGTAGACTCTTAATTTGATGTTATGGTACTATCTGCGTATTTTGTTTTTTAATCTTGTTTTAAGTGAATGCTGTGATTCTTTCTTTTCTTTAACAGCTGGAGGAGGAGAAGAGAAAGAAGAAAGAGGAGGCAGCCAGAAAGAAACAGGAACAGGAGGTTAGAAGAGCTGATGTTTTTAGCAGAATGTCTCTCGGGCATCCACAATTTCTGAGCATCCAAAATGTTTCGCTTTCAATTCCGTGCAAAACTTTGCGCATAAAAATAAATTTTATTTAAACCAACTAATAAACAAAAATAAAAATATGTTCAATTATCATAAACAACCTAAAATGCCAGCAAATGTTTGGGTATTTTAGTCAAATCACAAATATTTGGTGTATTATCCATGTCCCAAATGTTTGGGTATGTTATCTACGTAATAAATGCTTGGATAAAAAGAAAAAGAGAATTTTATCTATACTCCCTCCCACTTATAGATGGCTAAACTGGCAAAGATGAAGATTCCACCTAGTGAGATGTTCCGCTCAGAAACAGACAAGTACTCCAGCTTTGATGACACGGTAACATCCCTCAGTTTCCTGTAAATATGTGGGAGTAAAGTATGTCCATTTAATTAAAATTGCTTATGGCGTATCCTTCTGTGTTATAACGCACAGGGTTTCCCTACACATGATGCAGAAGGGAAGGAGCTCAGCAAGGGACAGGCCAAAAAGCTTCGCAAGCTTTACGAAGCTCAGGAGAAGCTGCACAGCGAGTACCTCCAGTCAATCCAGAACGGAAGCTGAGGACCCTGGGAGAGCTGCATCAATCCGCCCAAAGTGTCTGCTCTCCTTTTGTCTTGTGCTGGTTGTTCGATATATAAAACAGCAAGAATTTCAGATGTGATGGCAATATCTATAGTCTTATGTACATGATAGGAAAGGGTTGATGTCATTTATATTGAAGCTTTGGAAACTAAGATGTAAGCTTTGTTTCAAAGCTAGTGAACAGAGGAAGATGTTAAAATGCCATTTTTCTAATACAGAAGGCTTTTTATGGTATTTCAAGGGTATTTAATGAGCAGCAAAATCACTGAATGGTTGATGTTATAGAACATCATTATGTATGTGAAATATTAGCCAGCCAATTATATAATAAAGTTTTTTTTCCCCCGAAAGCAGTGTTAGTTACCAGTAAAATGACCAGCATAATGATAACAGGTATAATTTCTCTACAAAACTCTGTAATACTGTAATTTAAAAAAAAATGGCAAGGAAAACAACAAAAAACCCAACACAGATTTTTAATTATTGTGTGCTAAGGAACATTTTACTTATGGTAGGAAGAGTTTCTATGCAGCAATTCTAAAAAAAAAATGAAACAAAATAAAAACCATATTGTGGAATTATAGCTAAATCTTTGTCAATGATCTCGATCTTCATGCTTGTTTACAAAATGGATGATATAGGATTTTGAAAAATACTGTTTTATATTTTTCAGCTAGTGATTAATAAAAACAAAATGGACCTCTTGTTGATCAGCACACTGAAATAAAATGTCTTGTGTATATACTGTTTATCAGTGAAGTGTTATAAAATAATACGGCCCAGATTATTGCTGTTTTACTGAAGCGAGAATTTAATTTGGAACTGAGAATTTATTGGATTAGTACTTTGGTCATATATTGCACATAAAGCTTCAATTACTTTTATTACATTACATATCCCTTATAATGTATGTAACCTGTTTTGTTGAGATATAAGCTAACCTGCAGGTTATAGTGATTTACACTGATCAGGCATAACATTATGACCACCTACCTAATATTGTCTTGGTCCATATTTTGATGCCAATAAAGCACTGAGTATTTCGACATCTTTCTATCAGAATCAGCATTAACTTCTTCAGCAATTTGAGCAACAGTAGCTCGTCTGTTGGACCGGATCACACGGGCCAGCCTTGTGCATCAATGAGCCTTGGCTACCCATGATCCTGTCACCGGTTCACCACTGTCCCTTCCTTGGACCACTTTTGATAGATACTGACCACTGCAGACCACAAGAGCTGCAGTTTTCCAGTGGTCTAGCCATCACAATTTAGCCCTTGTCAAACTCGCTCAAATCCTTACGCTTGCCCATTTTTCCTGCTTCTAACACATCAACTTTAAGGACAAAATGTTCACTTCCTGCCTAATATATCCCACCCACTAACAGGTGCCATGATGACGAGATAATCGGTGTTATTCACGGCACCTCTCGCTGCTCATAATGTTATGGCTGATCAGTGTATATGTTTGATATGATATATTTTTTTGTGAATACATGTTTGTCATCCTCTTTAATACACATTCAAGTATATGCTATTTTTTTGTGATGGGCTCCATGGGGCAGAAAGCTCTGCTGATGCACACTTCCAGGGTATCTGGTTTGTTTCTAAGCTTGGGTTACTGGCTGTGCAGAGTTTTGCATGTTCCCTCATTCTTCATGTGGGTTTCCTCCAGGTTTTCTGGTTTCCTTCTTTCAGTAGGTGTATTGGCTACACTTAATTGCTCCTAGGTATGAATACATGTCTGCCTGTGTCATGTAATGGACTGGCATCCTATCTAACCCCATGCTCAATCTTCCCAGGACAGGCTCCACATCCACCAAACCCTGACGCAGATGAAGCAGATTAATTCATACATTATATAAACATAGCTTTTAAGCAGCTTGTGGGGTTTTTGTAATCAATAATATCAAGCCGTTAGCTTTAATTCACCAGATTTATCAAACCCTCTGCATTGTATTGGGTGTTAGAGCAGGGAGCGCAAACAAATGTACAGAACAAGTGGTTCTCCATGCCCAGGGCTGTGTAACTATACCTACCATATGCACCTGTATGGTAAGCGTGTATTAAACAGGCCTCTGACTGAAACAGCGCCCCGTTAGGTCATGGTGAGACTTGCAGCTTGTGTACCGGCTACATTTACTGAATATAAGATATTTAAAGCTTTGTACAGGGTGTGGAATAATGACACTCTGTATGTGTGATGCGTATTAAGCCATTAGGAGCTGATAAAATATTTGTCAGGTGTAATTTAAGCCTAGGCGTGCTGGCACTTTAATGAGATGGTGGGCGGCGCTCTTTCCATTTTATAGCCGTGTTTGAGAGTTTCAGCTGAGTCTTGTGTCGCCGTGTGCGTCAGTGTCATTACCCGGAGTTTCCCCTTCGAGGCTGTATGAGCAGCTCTGGGCGTTGATGGAGCTGTAATACCGCGCTGTTGCTTTTGAGGCTCGGTGTTAACCAGAAAGCCGAGTCGCTTTACCTGTACCTGTCTTCTACGAGTCTCAGGCATGGAGATTATAACGTGTCGGGTTCAGTATCTTGAGGACACCGATCCGTTCGTGTGTACTAACTTCCCCGAGCCTCGGAGACCTCCTCAGTACGACTTTAATGAGTTGGTGCCGCTAAATTTGCAAATCGCCGGCGTCCAGAAACAGCTCCAAGCTCCCCTGAAGGTAAACCTTTCTTTCTTTCTTTCTTTCTCTCTCTCACACACACACACATGAAGGCTCAAGGTGTGAAAATTTTCAGTGATCCTTTTATATAGTTCATTCCCATTCCCACACTTTACATACACACAGAATATGCCGCTTCCACGGTCTGTTTTGGTTTGCATGTGCTTTTCTGAATGACCGGTCGGTTTGTTATTTATCCTAATAAAAAGCATAAAGGGGTATTTGTTACCAGCAGGCGCTTCATAGAGGCAGCCCCAATATGTTTTGTGGGTGCCAAAACTTTTGGAAAGGTCCCTGATGGGGGGGGTGTCTCAATTTTTAAAACACATGGACGGTCTCTGTCCTAGTGTGAAATTTTGTTTAATAATGATAAAATATTATGGGTCTTGATTATGCTAAAGCCTTTATACTAGAAAAGTGAGCAATTGTCATCATTTGGACCTTCAGAGAGAAGGATACTTAACTGAAGACGCACCTTTTAGTATGCATCTTCAACCTAGAAGATTTGCATATCTTTGCTCTAGAATGTAATCATGTCTAATTATGGACTTTTTTTTTCCCCCCAAGATATCCATGTTTCTAAGAGATACATACTAACATGCTGGAGATGACACTTGACTGTCAGTTTGGTACATCTTCTGAGACCGTAGGCTTATATACACAGCAAATTACAGCCGCACTGACTTTTACGTGAAGATAGTTTTCTGTAAAGTAGTGGAAAACTTAAACTATTAAACTATTAATCCAAGCAATGATGGTGTGCCTAAGTGCCCTCTCAAGTTTAAGTGGGGCAAGATTTCCGCTTCAAGGGCCTTTAGGATTGGTGTCAAGAATGGCGTTGAAATGGACGAAGACCAAAAAACAAGGCGACGTGATGTAGACCTCTTTAACTGAACAATAAGTTGCACCCATTTCTTGGGCTTGTGTTTGTGTGTTTGTGTGTATGCGCTTGATGGACTTGAGCCTCGAGGAAAGGGTGGGATCTGTAAGTAGCAGATAAGCGCAGCAGGAACAGCTTCAATCATCTTCATTATTACAGCGAACGTGGCCGTGTTGCCGTACAGCACGGGAAATGCAGCGAGATAAGACTGAGGAATCTTCTCTCTGTCCCTCCAGTGACTGTTTGAAATGGATAATGGTAGTCAGGAAGAGTTTCCATCATCCCTGATTAAGATACAATACCTCAGACTTTAAAATTAATTTTTAAAGTGATTATCTGAATGCCCTTTTGCGTAATATTTTTGGGATGTAGTCCCTCCAGTGTGTGTGTGTGTGTGTGTATATATATATATATATATATATATATATATATATATATATATATATATATATATATATATATATATATATATATATATATATATATATATATATATATATATATATATATATCTAGCACTGCTGTTGCCTTTCGTTGGAGAGGATACAGGTGTCATATTTTAGTAATAAAGTGTGGTGCAAATCATGCAGAGCCCAAATATAGGAAATCAAAAGTGGGAGTGTATGGGTGTGTGTTGTGTTGTGTTGTGTTTATACACGTGTATGGCTTTGACGCCTCTTTTCTCCACCCCTCAGTTAGAAGAGTGTGCACTGCAGTTGGCATCTAATGGAAACTACCTGGATCTGGAGTCTTCACTGGCAGAGCAGAAGGATGAACTGGAGCAGTTCTACAATGATTTGGCGTAAGTTTTCACTAGCTGCATTCCATTCAGCTGGCAAAATACATCAGTATGTAAATAAGGAATAAACATTCTGTAAATATTTGTCCGAGAGCGCATTTACATGAAAACAAAAATGTCTCTGTATTGTTAATTTCCTTTCATATAATTAACGTACCTGATGTAGAATTTATCATTGTTGCTGTGTTTCTCAATTCTATTTCAATCCCATTGCTCATTGCAAAATACTCCGTCACTCGACCATTAACATGATTCACAGGAAATTGTGTCACGTCTCTTTTTGAAGGAAAATTGGTTACTTGCGTTTCACATGTGCTGCCATCGTAACTGATCGTATTTCCTGATTAAAACATGCCTTCATTTGAGATGGATATGTTAACTTATCTAAAGTATGATCATTGTATTCAGTATCTATCCAGTCCATTAATATAATGTGCCAAATATACTTTGGTAGAAGCATGACCACTTTCTCTTTCTGTCTGTCTGACAGCCTGGTGTCCGTTCCCCCAGTTCTGGTGCCTTCACAATTTTCTCACTTTGCTGAATCCCAGCAAACTTTTTTTTTTTTTTTTTTCCCATGTATCTCAGACAGTTAAGAAAGGACTGGTTTTTATAGGGTAATGAAACTGAGAGATGGAACAAATAGGCTCATAATGGCCATGATATTTCTGACGCTTACCCAGACCTACACACAGACCTATACACTCATGCTCATACTTTCCTTGTGTGAGCTTTCGTTGTGTGAGATCTTGGCTAAGGGCAGGAAGTGGGAGTGGACCACATGACTTGCTCTCATTCATGTAACATGCCAGGGTACTTTTCTAGTTGGTGTGTTTTGTTTTGTTTTTAAAGGGACTCTTATTGACGTTTCCTATAATGCAGTTATAATAATGCATCTTGCTAGTATGCTAGTACATCTTGCTAATTAAACTTACGTTAGCTTAAGTACACTTTGGCAACAGAATATGTTTATTCAGCAGATAATCCTGCCATTTTACTTTTAATTAAGAGCAATATGTAAACATTAAAATTCAACACTGGATACACTTATAAGAAATACATATAATTTGAACCACATGAAGCAACTGTGCTTCAATAAGTCATTTTGATGCTAAAGAATTAGTGGAGTGAATGTGATTTGATCAAGCGGAACAAATTTCCGGGTCAACGTTTTTTTGTTTTTTGTTGTTTTTTTAACCTCCTGCTGCTACTGAACGTACTACTGAACCTTTAAAAATATCTTCTGGATACGTTAGTTGTAATCTGTTTTTAGCCCAGATCCACACTAGTTCCGATGTATAACTAGCTGAAGTTAGTGAAAAACTAAGGAAAGCTCTAGAGAAGTAAGGCTTTTGTGTAGCTTTCAATATTTTAACAAACCTCCTAACTGAGATCTTTAAAAAGGTGTGGGGGGAGTCAGAGTCTGCTAATGAGCTTATTGTATGGATTGCTCCAGAAACATTCAGTACTTGAATGTTAGTAGTGTAGTGGTGATGTGTGGAAGCAGTTCAGCTGAAAACACTTGTCACTCCTGGAGATAATAATGAGACCTTGACAGGAGCCTGACTAATTGATTTTGAATAAATCAGCATTGCCAGCACTTTCATGCTCCGTCTTGCTCTTCCTTACATTCTCTTGATTCTTCTCTGTTGCCCAGATTTCATCTCTTGCACAGTAAATCCATCTCTGTGTATCTGAAATCACTCCATCCTACATAGTTTATTGATTTTTCTGAACCGCTTCGTACGTGAAAGCTCACTCGATGGTGAAAATATCGAAGTATGTGCAAGATCTGAATGCATCACTCTCTTACAGGAATTATACACTTTTTTTTTTTCTTTTTTTTTCTGACCACATGTGGTCCTGTTCCTGGAGAAGATGGTCAGCATATATCATTTAAATAAACCAACGAAATCAAAGTCTTCATTTTCCGCTGAGATAGTGAAGCAGGGACCATGGAGTTGTGCTGAGGAAGCAAACATAGTAGCCAAGGAAGGGAAAAAAATCTCTGAAAATGATGTAATCGCAGCCATTGGCGAAGAAGGAAAACTGTAATGAGGCGGTGGATAGACTTGGTTTTTCATGAGCACTATTTTCCCTGTCTGTATGCATGTAGTGATCAGTTACAGGCTAGTCTTAATTTTATAAGGTCATGATGTTAGTGTGTGTGTGTTCACCTCAGCAAGCATGTGGTCACAGTTGGAACTCGATCAGGTTCCACGCTGTGCAAGGAGAGCTAGCCCTGAAAAGCGTCATTTAAAATAATGCATGAAAAACAAGACTGTAATTTGCTCCGTATTTTTTTATGTTTTGTACCTTTAAGAAACTCCCATCCATAAAGTGCTCTGATTTTAGCAGCTGACCCTCACGCAGCATAGTTTCCATGTCTGTCCCATGATTCTCTTCAGTCTGTCTTTCCAAATCCTAATACTCATGTTGACCACCTTGACTGAGCGCATGTGTGGCATGGTCATTATATAACACTTTCACATGTTCCTCGTCTGCATTAACACTCCGTTTTAAACATCTGCATCAGGTTTAAGTGTGCTGGAGACGACTCAGTACTGCGGTGCTGACATAAGCAGTGAATAAGCACAGTGCTCCTTAAAAAGTCTCTGAAGTATTTTGGCTACCAAATGACCCACAAATGACTGCCTGCTCATCCTGTACCGTTTCTGTTTCTCTGTTTGCAGCGCTGGCAAAAAGCCCATTTTGATCCTCCGAACTCAGCTGTCAGTGCGTGTCCACTCCATCTTGGGTAAGAATGTCTTCTTTTCTAATTTCTGTGCCATCTGCAGAAAGAAAAAGAAAAGAAAAAAAAGTTCTGGCAAGGATTTTTGGAAGATCTTCTCAGCCACTGCTGAGATGGCAAAAAAAAAAAAAAAATGTCCATGTCTTTCCACTGGAGTTAAGAGTTTTCTATTCAAGGAGCACCCAAGGGATTGTGGTCAGAAATATATTTATATAAAATCCCTTTTTGGTTTTTCTTTCCCATTACCTTTCAAATCCACCCCGTGTGTAGCATCTCATGAGCTGGTGAAGTGATCATGGCCATTAATAAAAGGTCTAATTTGTGCTGAGTGTATTATAAAGATTATGGTTTGTACATGTCAGAGCTAGGCATCGCAAACATGTCGTTCTTTTCTGGGATCGGCTACGGATTTATCGCGACCTGACCCGGGCTTATAGAAAATGCTGGGCTTCAGTATAGTAGAGTAAGTCCAAGGCCTTGTTTAATTATTTTACTGGATTGTATCCTGATAAAATTTACACTTGAGTGTTCAAATCACAAAATCAAATACCTGAGCATCAGTCAGACTGATCAAAAAAAGGAGCGTGATTAATAAGAAAATGGCCCAGATGCTAAAATATCCATGAAGCCACTTTCTCTCATGTCAATCAGAGCAACAATAGCCAATCATCTTTTGACTTTAAGCTTGTGTATGCAGAAGAGGGTAGATAGCAAGGTTCCTGAAATTGGGTTCTGCTGCCCTGTGATGCAGCAGTTTACATTTACAGCATTTGGCAGACGCCCTTCTCCCGAGCGACTTACATTTTCATCTCTTTTTTTTTTTACAACTGAGCAATTGTGTGGTTAAGGGCCTTGATCAGGGGCCTAGCAGAGTGGCAGCTTAGTAGACCAAACTCACAACCTTCTGCATAGTAGTTCAACACTTAACCCCTAAGCTAAGAAAAGATGTGGAAGTTAGTGTCATGAATCCTAGAGGAAGCATGCTATAGCATTCACCTTCCCCGGTTGATAGTCATCGTACGTTTGGGGAAAGTTAGCTAGTGGGTGGAAAATGGAGAATAGCCAAATGTGGAGGAAAATAGAGATGCAGGGACTGATATAGGAGCTTGTCTCTAGGAAGCATTCTCTTTCCAGGAAAAGATCAACGTGTGCCTCATTAGTGAATAAAATGCTTCTAATCACCATTTCAGAGGAGCCCTTAGTTCTCCATTTTCTATTATAGCCCATCTGGGTATTTGGTGCTTGTTTTGTTTCCATGGTGGCTTCGAAGGAATCATATTGGACAGTCGGGGCTGGCTGGCGTTTCAGTGTTAAATGTGTCACTTCTTGCATGTTCCCTATGACGCTCTGTGTTCGGGTGAAACTGGTTTGTAGTTGTCGTTGAAGTGTTTTTTGGTTTGTTTGTTTTTTGGCTAGGACATGTTGCAGCTTATGCTAACAGAATGCACTGTTTTTGGGAAGAGTTCCTATGCTAGCATTGGGCCTTTATAATCTGAGCTCTAAGAGTTTCATCAACGTCTCTTTTGCTGGTATGACAGCTGGGTTTGGTGTCTGGTTCCACGGGACAGCCTTGATCTGTAATCTCTAAAGCATCTAGCATAGTCTGTCTTGTACGGATGCATATATTAATAGTCTGTGTTGTCTGTTGGTTGCTTATAAGATCAAGACAAATGGGCGCAAGGTTCGGAAAAGGAGCATAGTATGTGCAAAATAACTCGGTTTCTGTCAAACTCTGATTAGATCTCATGCACGATGGTTATCAGTGTTGTTCTATGTCGTCGTCGGTCTTCACACCTACTTTCTAAATTGCACAATAGAGAACTTGCACCATTCTGTTAATATTTTTTCCCCTCTTGACCTTGTGTATTCTTAGGACTCATTAGAGCAATACTGTGACTTTGCCTTTTGAATAAATGACTCTGCTAGAATCATTTAACATATAATCTTTAACATTTATAACATAATAAATGTCGCACTACTTTATATATATATATATATATATATATATATATATATATATATATATATATATATATATATATATATATATATATATATATATATATATATAATATATATATATATATATATATATATATATATATATATATAATACCTTATTATTATAACTATTGAGATATACATTTAGTCTGAGTAAACATCATTTTTATACAATCAAAATTAGACTATAGGGGCTGCTAATAATTCTTCAGCATCTGTACCTGCACAGTATGTTTGCTCTTGTGTTACTAACTTTATGGCACATTTAATGAGGTTCTTAAACTAGTGGTTACTGTGGCTGATGTTGTTTAAGAGAAGAATTTGTTCCAGCAGAGAGAGTTCATCCCTACCTTTCGCGTGCTTTGTTGAAAAGTGCATACCTTAACACGATAGACCAGTTCACCAACCTTTTGTTTGAGCCACAGGCGCATAACAAATCCACCCACATACCACAATCGAGGATTTCACCTTTAAGACACGGGTCTTAGTGCCAGGTGTACTGCTTCAATGAAACTGCTATTGCTTTATTTAGAGTAAGCTATAAAAGTAACGCCCTCGCATTTTCTCCTCCCTTATTATTAATACATACTGTATATAGTATGGCAACTCCCTTCACCAGATGCCATTCTAACTAGCATGCTTTGAAAGTTATTGTTTGACACTAAAACTGAAACTCTATTGCAATAATAACTATAAGTATTATTATTGCAGTATATAGGAATTCATTATAAATTTCTCTAGAACTTGTTACCTTAATAATGAATATATACACTCACTGTCCACTTTAATGTGATGTGGACGGATTACGACACCAAGTATAGGAATCGGAGGCTATAATAGACACGGGTGATTCTTTTCTAAGCTTCAGCTGACCAGTTTTGATCAAATTCCACACGTTTCGATGTTTAACTGAAGCATGATTTTATGCATTGGTCTTCTGCCACAGGATTGGCTGGCTGCATAAATCAGCAGTTAAACGGGTATTCTATTAAAGTACATGTTCCTTTTAAAATGGAGGTGAGTGTGTATGTGCATTTGTACCATGCACAGGTATCACCATTACTCAGCAGATATAATTGCCTCTGTATTGCTCAAGGGTCTCTGGTTTTAACCTGGGCTGAGGTCTGTGTGGATGTGTAGTGTGTTCTTCTCCCCATGTGGATTTCCTCTGGATTCTCTGATTGCCTCCCATGTCCAGAAACCTACCCATCGCTTGACCTGGGTACTTTAAAAGTACCTACTGGTGGGAATGAGTGTGTGCGCGATGTCCTGTGATGGACTGTAATCCCAACTAAGCAGTATTCCCCATTATAAAACATCTATTCCTGGGTGTGAAGTGGAAGATGATCAAAGTAATATACATCACTGGCACACAGGCAACAAATGGTAATATTAACAGGCCGGAATCTCTAGGATGAGTTAATTCAGATTATATCTGATTTTGCGTCTGCATAGAAATTAGGCTCAGAGAAGCAATTATGAATTAATTCTATATGCATCTTTATGCCTTTTTTTTATCTCCACAAACCAGATGAATTCTCTGCATTATCATTTTCGTCTGTCAGGTCTTTTGTCCGTGAAACTTGCTTTAATGACCTTCTGTAACTCCTAAGATGTTAATGGGGGGGGGGTCTTTGGAAAACATTCTTAAGGTTGTATGTCATAATCCTATATGTAGAAATAGGACATGAGTCATGTTTCATGTTTTTCTTCATTGCTGTTTTTGGCTTTTGGCACTGTAGTGTTTTCTGTGTTAGTACTGTGGTGTTTCCGTCATATTATTCATAATCTGTTCACAATAATCAGCTTTGTGTTCAGATTTCAGGGGGGTTTTAGCTCCTGATGTGTCCTCGGCATGACCAAACTGTCTCAATTCTGCAGCCTGTGAACACACTGTGACTTGAATGTTGGGTGATGATCATCATTCAAGAACTTTCTGTAACTGGAAGTTTGGGGATCCTCATACTGGAGCATACTGTCATCATCTTATCGTTTTATATCACGCTGTGATAAGGTGGTAGGTGATCATCATTTCAGAACATTGTGTGACCAGGTGATCATCAGTCTAGAACATTGTGTGACTAGGGGGTCAGGCGATCGTCTTTCTAGAACATACTACGAATATGTACATATCATTCTAGAACATGCTGTGGTCTGACCAATAGGTGATCTTCGAATGAATTCCATGTCATGCAGTTTGTTTAAGTATGTTCAAATACCCCCCAAAAAGGCGACTGTAACATTAACATTCTTCTCAGTATTTAGTTTACATTTCCTACAATGTCACAGAATAATTTTCAGTCATACAAGGTTGTATGCTTGAGTCTTGTCTGTGCCTCTGTCCAACTTTCTGCTGCCTTGTTGGGGTGGTCAGTCAATAAGTAAGATTTGTTGTTGTGGAGGTTTTAGACCACTGTTGACAAACCGCCTTATCTTTGACCATAACTTTGCCATTTACATTGTAGAACCCAAAATACTTCCACTCACTGCTTTTTACAAGATTTGGGGCTCTGTTACTTTCTGTATCATTTAATGATGGGTCAAGAGGGCATTCAAAACTTATAGGCGACCCACTGCTGAATCAGATGCTAAATAACAAAATGAACAGCTGTCTAATGCACTTAGGCTGTATATTAATATTAATCTGTGCAAAATATAATATGAATATGAATTTTCTTTGTTATTTTCGAGCAGATTTTCTAATATCGGTTAAAAAGTGACCTCTCTGCCTAGAACATGACCAGGAGCTCAGATGATTGTCACAGTGTGTTCTAGAATGACAAAGTGGTATGGTGATCATGCTATGGCAAGGAGGTTGGGTTACAATTGTTATCGTCTTAAGAATATGCTGTAACCAGGAGGTAAAATGATCGTCATTCTAGAACATGCTGTGACCTTGAAGTCAGATGATTTGTTATTCTAGAACGCGCTGTGTATCCATGTGGGTAGGCGGTCATCATTCTAGAACTTGCTACAAACATGTGATTATCATTCTAGAATATGGTGTTCTGTTGACGATGTTTGGCTAATCGGTATCGAAACTGCCAGCATTCTCTTCCTTTCATCCTTAGATTCTGAATTCGTGGAAATGGGCACATGGTGTTCTAGGAGGCCACATAATTTTAGCATAGATTATAGACATCAGGGCTTGGCTTCAAGGACACTGTGGCTTAGTTAATGCTATAGTGTGTGTGTGTGTGTGTGTGTGTGTGTGTCTGTCTGTGTTGAGAAAGAAGGAAATTTTCCTATTGTGGAAAGCTGTATTTCAGCATTCTGTATTTATCTGACTGTCTTCCTGTTAGAACATGCTGATGCAGGATCTTGTTTCCAATCAGATATCACTCATATCGGTTTCACATAATGTGACAACATTTTCTAGGGACTTTTTTGGGACACGTCCACACAAAGGAGTCGTGTTATTCATTTCGCTTATATTAATTGCAGTTGTTTTGAGATATGAATATGATATGGTGTATGAATAAGAATAAGTGTTTGTGTGAACCAGTTCAAGCGGCTGAGAAAGCCTGTATTTACTGTAGACTGCTCGGTGACCCTGCGTTCATTTCCTTTGAGTCACAGGAAATATGAACACAAACACAAGCAGGATCTATATTGTGAAAATCAACTTGGATACGTTGTGGGTTTTAGACTCTGAGGGGTTGAAGTTTTTTTTAGTTCATCCATGACAAATCCTGACATACCCTTTAGACTGTAATCGTATTCTGTATTCATTCTTTTCTCATGGTTACAGTCTTGGTGGATCTTCATGAGCCATTTTCAGGATAACTGGACATAAAGTAGAACTAAAGCTTGGCTACTACCTCGGAGCACTTTGCATACGCACTCATTCACACCTAATGACAATCTGTAGTCTCCAGTCCGTCTGCGGAATGTGGGAAGAAACCGGTGAACCCAGAGGAAACTTGCAGAGAGATCAGACAAAGCTGAGCATAGACAATAATTCAAACTTCCAGGATTGACCTGGGGACTCTGAAGCTGTGAGGCTGCTCTTCATAATGACATTTTCACAGGAAACTAATCCGTCTGGTAAAGTAAAAGTAACAAGATAACAGAATGTACCACGCAGCTAGCACACCACATTCCAAACCTCATATTATCATTACTTAATATATTGCTTGAGGAATCCAGCCAGTTCAGAACTGGCTCGATTAACCCAGCATTCTCAGAGGATAGAAAAATTGCATGGAAATAAGGGTAAAACCGAAGTGACCCAGCAGCACAAGCAGTGAGCGTTTTGCTGAACTGTTCCCACTGTAATTCTCTCCAAGCGGAACAATATCATTTAAAGTGGCTAACAGGAAATGCCATGCCGCAGATAGGTCATCCCACAGGGCTCTGCGCTTCTATTTCTGCCCACATTTATGTGCGAGTGCTGAATAGAACCGCACACTGAAGTTTCAGTGCAGAACTATTGCTCTAAAGACGCTCAGTGGTTAACGATGAATAAAAGCGGATGTCGCAGATTGGCATGAAATCAGCCGTTCATTCCTGCCGCTGATGTTCATTATGAAAATATGTTTGAGCTTTTTTTGTCATTTCTGGTGACTGTATTTTGTAACATGGTAGCTGTACGTAATGGTCATGAAAATGCTGATATTAGGTTTTTGGATTCACTTTTGTGCATTATGTTAGGAATATACACAACAGGGCATAGTAGTATAGAGAAATAATCAATGATTGGGTGATGTGACATGTCCCAATGTGAACACCTCAAAGATTAGTATTTTTCTATAATATCGCGATCACTTATTCTTCTTTTACTACAGCAATTAAGCAACATTGAAGTATTTTTATTTATTAAAGAACCACATTCACGCATTTGTCCACTTTTATGTTTTGGAACATCCCCAAAGCACTTTTGTCACTTATGTTATCGCAGCTAAGAGCAGTCATTCCCCTTACATAAAATGAATAAGGCAAAGAGAAACCAAGTCCTCTATTCTGGACACTTTCCCATAAGCGGAAAGGAAAATACTTTTCTTACAGAAAATTAGCCATTTTTATTCGTTTATCATTAGGCTTAGATTGTGTGACCAATCACAAAGAGTGCTGTGCTTTGTATTATGCGCAACATCGTTGTCAGAGCTGCTGTTACAGAAAATTTAATTAAATCAACACCTTCTGACTTCTGAGAATTCAGCTCTGTAAAATGTCATGAATCTGCCAAGGCATTTTTGTTAAAGAGGGTAATTATTCAAGAATCCTTACAATGAGTTGCTCAGGGCCGCTGATGCCTATCTGATGCCTACAGTTCTTCCCTCGAGACGTGTTTTCTTGTTTCAGGGACTCGTCTGGTTTCGTTCCTTAAGTACGTTTGTAGTCTTGAGAGGCTGTAATGGATTCGTTGTCTTTGCTGATATGAGCTTTAACTCTACAGTTTAAGGTTTTGCTTTGTTGCATTGCATGGTCAGTCCTCATGGATGAGGGCAATTTAACACAGGCATGCCAGCTTATTGGAGGGTGTGTGCGAGTGTGAGTGAGAAGCTAAATTAGCAGACGGCTAACAGTCTGAATTTTCTCTTGTTTTCCCAACCTTCAGATGTTTGTCAGAAATAGAGTGCATGGTTGATATTTGTGTAGTTACCCTGGATTTTGTGATCTTTCTTTAATTCCCAGCTATTGACTGGGCACTTCAGTCACCCTAACTTTAGCTTATGTCCCAAAGCCTTTTTCCATTCCTCCTCTGCTCTGACTCTACGTCTTGGTACACAGGATTCTCTCTCGGGATTTCTGTTTGTGTTATTATTTTGGTGCCTCTTTGTAGTGATGCACACCCTCCCCTTTCTTTTTTTTTTCCCCCTCATCTGGGAATTTTTTTGGAAAGCCTTTCTCAGAGATGCAACACACAAATTTGTCTGTGTCTGTCACGTCATAGGCTGCTCTAAGGCACTTTGAGGGTGAATCCAGGTGAGTGCCAAGTCTGAAGCAAAAAACAGTCCACAGCAGATGGATTTTTGGGCTTTAATAGGAATTGCACATTTAAATAATGTCCTGAATTTTCTTATAAAATGAAATTATCCATTGTCTATACCCGCTTGATTCCTAATTAGGGTCACGGGGATCTGCTGGAGCCTATCCCAGCGCACATTGGGCGAAAGGCAGGAATACACCCTGGACAGGTTGCCAGTCCATCGCAGGTCCACATATAGACAGACAACCACACACACTCACTCCTATGGGCAATTTAGAATTACCAAACAACCTAATGTACATGTTTTTGGACTGTGGGAGGAAACCGGAGTACCCGGAGTAAACCCACGCAGGCACGAGGGAGAACGTGCAAACTCCACACAGAAAGGCCCCTGCCTGTTCGAACCCAGGATTCAAACCCAAGACCTTCTTGCTGTGAGGCAACAGTGCTAACCACTAAGCCACCGTGCTGCCCTAAAATTAAATTATGTTAAAAAAAAAAAAGAAATAAAAATAATAATTAAAAGGGCCATGATCTTTTTTACTTTAATTAATGGACAATTGAATAGGTTATCAAATGTTTTACAGTCAGGATTCAGTCAAGTTTTTGCCCAAACTACTGAATCAATTCTTTAACAAAAATGTAGTCTTGTACACCTCTAAATATTCCTGTATATCAGTATTGCGTTGTTCTCTTTGCCTGATATTTTAGATTTCTTTAGATTGCTAAGTATATTTGCTCTTGGAAGGCTTCATATGTAACAGTGTTCATACTGCTGATGCCGAGTCTACTGACTAATTAGGTTCAAGCCATGAAGGGTTAAAGGTTATCAGAACAGAAATACTGAGGAAAATCCCTGCGTCCTTTCAACACGAGATTCTTTTTTTAATGGCAGGTGCTCTGTTTTTAAAGTTAGATATATGATGATGTATACAAGTTTCCAAGAATTCCCACGTGCCTGTTTATTACTCACAAACCCTTGACCTTGATGCTTACATTCCTGATATGTTATTAATCTCCAAGCATTTCATTCAGTGAGTACTATAAATTCTTCACAACTCCTACAAATTATCATCTGATCGTGACTCAGAATGGACAAAACGGCGATCTTGGAACTGCTGCTGTATTCTTCATATTTTAAAGCTGATGAAGTGGAAGTGTGACCTCGGTTTACTTCATGAAGAAGTCAGGCATGCTTGGCTCATAATGTTAGCTGAGTTAAGGGGTCAAAAATGAAAGCACGGGCCGAATCTCTTATCAGAATTTAAAGTACTGGCAGTGTTCGCTACATTCTTACATGCTGTAGTGCTTTTGGCCGAGTCCTGCATGCTGCCATGTAATCACACAAAAACTCCCTGGATTTAGCTTTCAGGCTTATCCAAGTTGTTGTACTCTCAGTAAATGTTATCCGTTTTAGATTTGAAAGAGAACTCTGTATTAGGGAATGTTTCTACCTGATTTCCACTAATTTATCACAATTAGTAGAGTCGATTTTTGTTAACCCGTCCATATATGCCTATTTGTCAACACAACATAGAAGGCAAAAAATGAAAATGGCTAAAGCATCCATCCATCCATCCATTTTCTATACCCGCTTTATTCCTAATTAGGGTCACGGGGATCTGCTGGAGCATTTCCCAGCACACATTGGGCAAAAGGCAGGGGTACACCCTGGGCAGGTTTCCTCCCACAGTCCAAAAACATGTACATTAGGTTGATTGGTAATTCTAAATTGCTCATAGGAGTGAGTGTGAGGTGTGTGTGGTTGTCTGTCTATATGTGTGGCCCTGTGATGGACTGGCGACCTGTCCAGGGTGTACCCTTGCCTTTCGCCCAATGTGTGCTGGGATAGGCTCCAGCAGACCCTCCTGACCCTAATTAGGAATAAATCGGGTATAGACGATGGATGGATGTTTGTTAGAGTTTATTCTTATCTTAAAGGTCATTCCTTTATTTTTAATACCATACCTTATTTGAAATCTTATCTTATTCATTATTTAGATGACTTGGTGCTTGTTATATTATATTGCACTGTGTTAGTGCTTATGACCTGCATGTTAAATGTGCTTATTTTATAATACATGTGCAAAAATCATGAATGTAGGTCTGGTGACTTTTTTATATATTACAATATATTGATGATAATATAAGATTAACGCTATGTAAGATAATGTATATTGATTTAATATATTAATTTACTATCATTTGTTTAATTAATTGAAAACCGGAACAATTGAAGTGGGATTATTTGTTCACCTCTGAGTGCACAGTAAGCACACATGGCTACTGCGCTAAATAAAAGAAAAAGTCTTGTTATGAATCTGACCTTCGTTAATCTTCATGCCCATGGTGACTCAATACACCTGCTCCTATTTAAACTCGCCCCATGCTGCTCCTTCAGCCCCTCTGTGGGTTTCATAGACGTGTGCTTTTTAATAGACGAGGAGCTTGTACTCTGCACAAGGCAGTAGGTGATAACAATCAGCGATTCCTGAATACCAGAGAGGCTATAAGTCGATCCAGATGCCCAACAGCAGCACAGAGGCCAGCTGCTGGACACTGTTATCTGTTTCTTCACCGCTTAGCCTCACAGAGTGACCTCTAACACACGAGGCTGATAAGCAACGTTTGCTCTATTGCATTGCCAAGAGCCGCTTCTTAAGATGGATTAGAGTCACCTTCTGTCATTAGACGATACTTTAGCAGTTTAACTAATTGTACAGGTCTGAAGTTAGTTTTCTTGCACAGAGATTACTGGAAAGTGGAGGGGTTCACTTCAAGTGATCTGCCAAGGGCTCAGGGAGGATCGGATAGCTTTTGTACAAATTTGTGACATAGTGGGGTTTTTTTTGGAGTAGTCACTGTATTGGGAAATATGTCCATGAAAGTTATTGGAGAATTTTGTTTGTAATATTGGGAAGTTTTCAGTATTGTAAAAATGTTCTCATCTTTACTGAGAAGTGATTCAGAAAGTTGAATGTTTGTTTATTATTTATTTATTTATTTATTTATTTATTTATTTATTTATTTATTTTTCTCTTGCTTGCTTGTCTGCTTTATTTTATTTTTAACAGCTGACATGTTTCCAAGATTTTGTTCATAGTTTAGAATTATTTACACAAGTCCTTTTACTAAATTTTAGCTTTGAATTAAACTATAATTGAAATCCTATTAAGTCGATTCATTAATTTCTGAGCACCGTCTCTTGTACATTTTAAATGTGACTCTTTTCCCTATCTATAACTGAGCTAAATTTAATTTTGTAATGATGATGATGAGATAAGATGTTATTTATAGCTGCTTATGTACGATGGTGTGCACTGGCTCTTTTTAAAGACCCGGGCTGGTTGAACATGTCCAAATGTGTTTTAGATTCTGGGAATAATTTAGATTGCTCTGCCATCGGCAGAATACTCTTTCTCTAAGTCTCTACATTGTGCCCATAAAAGGTTTGTGAAGTCTGGGCCTGAATTCACGATCCTACTATTAACCTTTGGACATGTTACGGGCACGTTGTTAATAATGCTCAGACTGAGAGGTCAGAGGTGCTTCCTTGTTCTCCACAGTCGATTTGTTTCTGGTAAAAGAACAAACCTGTTTGTTTTAATTGGCTTCAGGAGGGAGGTGGTGTGTGTGTGTGCATTCAAAAGAAGAAATAATACTTCGGTGTGTTTGTTTGGCCGCCGACTGAAATGTGTTATTTTTATTTTTTATTGTCTGACCTCCGGTCAAAAAGACATGTTTAATGAGGACAGGACAAAATACTCTTGATGTACGTGTCCTTCTCTGTTTTCATTGACCAAAAGGCCACATCCTATTTTGAGGTTATTGTAATATTCTATTGTAATGCACAGGTTTAACCACAGCAGGAGGAAACACTGGTGTTTTCATATCCTATCAGGTTAAAAAAAAAAACTATCAGAAAAGTGTTTTATTAAGTGAAAAATCTTTAGTAAACTTTAACGTTTGCAGAACTGAAAAGCAGAGTCTGATTACTGAGTACTTTGATCCTTGATTCTCATTAGCAGAGCTAGCAACCATTGGGTCTTATTATATGGATAAATGTAGTTTTTTACTTTCAGTATTAATGAAGATGGATATAACACTAAAATCGTATCTTAGTAATGAGGAGACCTTGGAGAAATACGCCGATCATAACATTATGACTACCTTGTGCTGCCTAAACAGCCTTGACCCATCATGCATATATAGATATGCATCTATCAGAACCAGCATTAACTTCTTCAGCAATTTGAGCAACAGTAGTTCATTGGATTCGCTGTTGGATCGGATCACACGGGCCAGCCTTCGCTCCCCACGTGCATCAATCAGCCTTGACCGCCCATGACCCTGTCTCCGGTTCACCACTGTTCCTTCCTTGGACCACTTTTGATAGATACTGACCACTGCAGACCGGGAACACCCCACAAGAGCTGCAGTTTTGGAGATGCTCCGATCCAGTGGTCTAGCCATCACAATTGTCAGACTCTCTCAAATCCTCACACTTGCCCATTTTTCCTGCTTCTAACACATCAACTTTGAAGACAAAATGTTCACTTGCTGCCTAATATATCCCACCCCCTAACAGGTGCCATGATGAGGAGATAATCAGTGTTATTCACGGCACCTCTCACTGGTCATAATGTTATGCCTGATCGGTGTAAGTCAACTTCATGTACAGCCACCTCAGCTCACCCTATATGTCACCTTACCAAAAAAATTGCCTATATTAAGATAGATATAAATAGTTTTGCTGAATAAAAGCTTCATAGCTCAGTGACAATCTGCTTATTCCTGACTGATTTTTCCATGCATACGAACCACTTGTTAATGGTCTCTTTACTCATTTACAGTCTTAGTGCATTCATGCCTTTTTCCTTCCCTTCTGTTCTCACTTATGACTATAACGACATCCTGTGTCAGAGATTTGTAGACAATGAACTGATAGACTTTAGAGCAGAGATACAGGAAAGGTTTCCTGACTTGAAACGGAATGACTAGTCAAAATAATCCTCTCAATATAGGCATATGATGTAGACATCTTTCAACTTAAATTTGGATGTACTTCCTGTGTTTACTGTACAGTTTTTGGACAGAAGATCATGAACAGATGAAGTGAGCTAAAGTGAAGTTGTAGTGATCTTTTATATTTAGCCAAATTTACCTAACTGTCTGGTATGGCAGCTGCTCAGCACTTGACCGAAAAGGCCCTCCAGAGAGTCGTTAGAGCAACTGAACTCGCCACTGGAAATAAACTTGCAGCCTTACAGGACATCGACCGCATATAATGTCTGAGGAAGGCTTGCAAAATCACAACTGACCCCAGTCACCCAGCACACAGCCTGTTTAACAAACTACCATCAGGCAGGCGGTACCGGATTATCCAGTACAGAACCTGAGCAGGTTGAAAAACAGTTTCTACTTACAGAATCCTCAACAAAATCTGTATTAACTTACTGCAAACTACTACTGCAAAAAGACTCTATACTTTAACATATAGCCGCGCAATCTGCTAATATACTAAGACTACACAATCATCGGTACTTCTGCACCTTACTAGCACACCTTCCGTTAACTACCTCAATATGATAATATATAAATAGATATGCACACGTTTCCATACTCTGTATATCACTGACATCTGTACATATGACGGATTTATCAGGCAGGTCTAGTAAAACCTCCTCCAAGTCACATCACATCATAATGAAGTCTATTCAAATCTGTATTAAAAATTCGATGTATAAAGCTTAAAGTGTGTAAAATCCTGTGGAGATTTGTAGATTCCATGCTATCTCATAGTCATAGTCATGCTTCCTAGTAGGAAGTGACCTTCTATTGTTTCTTAATCTCTCAGCATTTCATTACTTATCACCTTGTTGGCTGACCTCACGGTGTTACATAAGATCAGCAGTGTTACAATCATCAGGAGTTCGAAATGATTATTATTATTATAAAATACTTGATGTAAAGTCAGTATTGTGCTAATGCACAAGCTGAAGGCAGTTACGAATTCTTATAGAATAGCTTCAGGAAAGGAAACACAAACTTTTGAGCTGCTGTAATGGACGTAACTAAAAACGAGGACCAGACATTAAGATCTTGTCCAATGTTCTTGTACAGATTTGGGACATTGCAAGGCTCGAATTCTGCAAACTGGGAACTCTCTGCCTGAGGAGAAGAAACTTTCCTTCTTATTTATGGTGGAAACATGCCTATTGTTCCTTTTTCATTCTTTTTTTCCCCATGCATTTCCTTTTAGTAACATGACCCTTTTTATTTGTCGTGAAGGTAAATCCCTCCAGTGTAACTGTTTAGACTCGAACAAAACAGTTGGTGTGTTTGGCTAAAGAAAGCTCTTGAATTCCCTTTGGTTGTAAAAGTTTGTAATTTGTTGTTCTTGTGTGATTTTTTTTTTTGTTTTTTTCCACTGTCTCACGTTCTCTTTTCTGTTCTAGTTTTCTCCTCAACCACAAATATTCAGTTCAATAAATATCCAGGACCCTATGAAAAGTCCATGAGAACACTGAGCAGAAGATGTATGTAGGAACTGTTTGTCTTTCTTGTTTGTTCTCTGACTGCTTTGGATAAACCCCTTGGTGAGGCTTCAGATTTAGACAATGAGTTTTTTTTAGTCAGTGGTTAAAAAAATATCTACACTTTTGGTCAGGGTTCACCAGTCCCACCTTTATATAAACTATGTGGCCAAAAGTTTTGGGACACCCCTCCAATTCATTGAATTAAGGTGTTGTATTTCAGGGGTTGGGTTTGGCCCCTTAGTTCCAGTGAAAGGAACTCTTAATGCTTCAGCATACCAAGACATTTTGGACAATTTCATGCTCCCAACTTTGTGGGAACAGTTTGGGGATGACCCCTTCCTGTTCTAACATGACTGCACACCAGTGCACAAAGCAAGGTCCATAAAGACATGGATGAGTGAGTTTGGTGTGGAGGAACTTGACTGGCCTGAACAGAGTCCTGACCTCAACCCGATAGAATAGCTTTGGGATGAATTAGAGCAGAGACTGTGAGACAGGCCTTCTCATCCAACATCAGTGCCTGAACTCACAAATGCACTTCCAGAGGACTGGTCAAAAATTCCCATAACACACTCCTAAACCTTGTGGAAAGCCTTCCCAGAAGAGTTGAAGCTGTTATGGCTGCAAAGGGCGGGCCAATTACATATTAAATTTATATGCATGTGTATGTTGCACACTGACTGAAGCCAATTGGAATTAATTGCTAGATGAGTCCAGTCGAGGCAGGTGATTGTTTTAATATTAATGTTAAACAGAATTATAATAGCCTTGTAACTAATTGTCGCTAACGGAATCTGCATGTGCTTTCGGTGAAATACTTGGTAAATATTTAATCCCACTGTAGTGAGAGAACGGTGTTAAAATAAACAGATTAAAGAAAGACAAGATGACGCGCATGTCGCTTTCACCATTTTTGATGTACTTTTTTTATTTAGAATGTTTAAGTTGTTTTAGAGTTAACGGTTAATTGTAAAATAATATAAGCTGAGTCCCATCTTAACTGTAGCTAGGGGGAAGACATAAGAGGTGCAACAGTGGTAGAACATCTAATATATGGCCAAAAGTATATACTCATCACAGGAGGCAGAACACGGGTTATACCCCAGTCCTCTTCGCCTGACATCTAATGCCCTGGTGTCTGAAAGAGCACAAATCCCGACAGTCACATTCTAAAATCCTTTCCAAAAGAGTGCAGATTATTATAACAGACAATGGGAACTAAATGTGAATTTGGATGTTCAAAAAGCACACATAGGTGTGATGGTCAGATATCCACAAACTTTTTGGCTATATAGTGTATTAAAGAGATTTAATGCTGCTCCCATGCCTCAGGCCAGTATTGGCCCAAAATGACTCTTCGTATTGAATTGCTGCATCTTGCGTAATTTAGACAATGACGGTGCAGGTTATTTTTTGCATGTTAATTTGCCTAAAATATTCTGACTGGGTGAACACCCTTGCTGCTACTGCTGTCTGTGGATACAAGGTGTGTGTACAAAGTTATGTCTGGGTTTGTGCTTTCGGTTTCTTTTGGGTCAATTTGAATGTCTCTGTCTTTCTGTCTCTCTCTCTCTCTATGTGTGTGTGTGTGTTATCATCATCTAACAGGCCTGAGTGGTACTACATCACCCTCTTCCTTCCTTTATGAAAAGACACAGCAGCTTTGTCTGTCTCTCTCTCTCTCTCTCTCTCTCTCTCTCTCTCCCTCCGTCTGTCTCTCTCTGTCTCTCTGACTATCTCTTTCTCCCTCTCTGTCTGTCTCTCTCTCTCTCTGTCTTTTCCTTCCTCTTCTCTTTCACAGTCGTCTTATTTCTGTGCAAATGTGCACACAGGGGCAGTAATTACCTCACATGGCTGTCATGAGAAACCACCAGGCTGCTTGGTCGTCAAAGCAGTCCGTCAAAACAAAGTCCACGTTTTCTGGGAGAAAATCACATCAGAAAAAGCTCCTTTTGCGAAGTCGAGCTAAGATGTTGCTCACCCTTTAGGAATCCACTTACCAAAAATGTATGATACTGTTTTGGGCTATTTGCATAGATTTTAGCATGAAAACAAATTTGGCATACAATGAAAGATGAATCAGGAGTATTTTAAGTATATTTGTTGTCCTTTTAAAGCACAACTGATTGTTGATTTGTTGTTACAGTATCATATGTAATGTACACATGTAAACGGCCATAAATTAAATAGATGGTGAATTGGATTGACATGTTTACAATGCAAAGCAATTCATGTCATTTAATATAACTTGTTTGTGCATTGTAGATGTTTTCAAGATGCTGCTTGTGTCTGGATGCTTGTGGCTTTTAACAAGTTTAATTTACTGATACCCCTATTCATGAAAAGCCTTCAGTATACATGTTGTGACCTGACTTAAACTGCTAATGAAAATGTTCTCACTGTACAAGAGGCTTCTTCTCAGCATAACTAGTAAAAGGTGACAATTGAACAAGTTTGGGCTGGAAAGGATCTTGTGTTTATGATTTCCTATTTCCAAGTTAAACATGTGTGCATGTAGTGAACAAACTAAACTATGTTTACATTACACCACCATGCAGATATCTGGGTGGGATTGTGATCTGTCCTTCTTCCAGTTTTAAAGGAAACATATTGTAATGGAATAAGCAGCTACGCTGTGTGAGATGTTTTGCTGGCATGACGTGGATAAAGTTAAATGGAAGTGTCCTTCAATCTGTACTTATTTGGATCACCTTTATCCCATTATGTAAATTTTTTATCCTGATGGGAGTGGTGTCTCATGAGGAGTGGTGTCGCATGAGGAGTCGCTGTGATGAGGATGGAAATGAAGTGAATCTTATGCTATGGCCAGTGATGTTGATCTGTGGTCAGTATAAGGTGCTTGGATGTACAAGTGTGTTTTATGTTGATGTTCTCAGAACAAACAAAAATGGCAGAAATGATGTACAGTAAAGATCATGGCTCAGACACTCAGGGAACCTGCTCATTATGACAGGGAAACATACTAAAGGTGCTGGTGAATTCACAATTGCCTGTACTGGTGTGGACTAGTCTCTAGCAAAGTTTCAGTGGATCATTAAATGTTCTTGCTTTCAAATAGCCCACCTGCACAAACCAAAGAATAATGATGCAATAAGAAGCTATTTAGTGAATTAATAAAATTATATTCACAGGCTTAACATGATCAAACTGGAGGTCAAAATTCCTGCATAATAAACTGGCCTTGAATGTCTTCCTCTCTTGGATAAAGGCTTTACTAGCATTAAGCTGCTCTGCTTAAACAAGCCCAGGAAGAATGTTTAGGAGTTTCTTATCACTGCAGGTATTGCCTGTGCTGTTCTTGGACATTATTGTTCTTATGGCCCATGTTGCATGGTTCAGCCAGAACACGTTTGCTCTTTGGCATTGTGTAATATCAAGGGAGAAGAGTTCCAGTGAAAAGAAAAGTAGTGGAACTGTAAATCTGTCTCATAGTAGAAAGCACAACAGGCCTCAAGTCCCAGCTTGTGTGGATTACCAGTTTAATGTGCTTGTGGGTTTTTTCTTTTCTTTTTAATTTTTGTTTTACGTTCAATTACAAAGCAACTTGTATGAATAAGTGAGCGGATTCACTTGAACACCGTTAATTTTAAGGCCTTGGATTTTGTGGTGTCGTGTGCACCTTGTTCATGATGCTTCTTCCATGTCAAGATTGCCAGTTAGTATAAGAAAGTTAAATAAAAATCATAAAAGTGCATTATGAATGAAATGAATACAAAAATGTTGTATTTGCATGAGTAAAGTAATTTCAGGTGAATTATTACAAAGCCTCCTGGTGGTCCAGTGGCAGGATCCCCCGCTCTCATTGCCGTGGCCCGGGTTGGATTCCCCTGGGCGTTAGGGCGCTAACCCAGCCATTGAAAAGTTAACTCTCCGTGCCGGTCCCAAGCCTGGGTTAAATGGAAGGGTTGTGTCAGGAAGGGCATCCGGTGTTAAGCCGAAAGAACAAACAACAACATTGTTAATTATTACGAACTCAAAAGAGCTAGGTTCCTAGGTTTTCTGTCTTGACTTGGGTGGCATTAAAGGACAGGTTTGTCACTTTCACAGCCCTGCCCTGTCCTGTCCTTAATGAGATGCCTTTTTAAGAAAATGGTGCAAAGCTCCATTAAGCTTAGTCTACTTGCTTCTAGTATCGTCTTCAATATAGAAATATTTCAGCCCCAGCTTAACAACAAAATAGGTGGCCAAAAATTCTACTTATTTTTTATTTATCTTTTCTTTTTTTTTTTACAGAGAGTGTAGGCTTAGGCTTCTAGCCTGTTTATATCTATAACTAGCCCTATGTACATTAAAATTGACAGTACGGACAAACCTATTCAACAATTTTTGTGTCATTTCAATACATTTACACCTAATGACACTTGAAAACCAGGAACACTCGCATGTACAGTTTAGTTTTAACGCATCTGGTTGGTAGCCTATTGATCTCAGTCCACCATTTCTTCCTCTTTAATGAGGTAAAGACCTGTTTCTGTTGTTCAGTAAGTCAATGGAATGCAGGGCTGAAATAACAGATCCTGGTTTTTCAGTGAAAGACTCGTTGACCTATTTGATGGTTCACTGGATATCGTATCAACACTTTTGTTCTTTCTCTCGCAGAGAAATTGTACAACTCCCAAGGGCCTGAACTGCGGCGTTCACTTTTCTCGTTAAAGCAACTGTTTCAGGTGAGTACACAACGAGCTGACTTCGTGAAACTGACAAGATAAATGATGTCATGATCTTAAAGAACTGTAGTATAGCTTGTTTCTTTTATTACATGCCAACAATGTTTAATGAGTTGTCACTTGTTTTGGCACTTGTACTTGTAGGGAATGTTTGTTTGAAGGTTTTGTGCAATTACAGCTACAAGACTTTTGACTGATGAAGCCCGCATCAGCCGTGTGAGACTGTGGTCTGTGTTCGGGGATCGTTAAATGCTGAAATGTGCCAATTATAGGATAAAAACAAAATAAGTTTATCCTTACATATTGCACTAATGTATGAACATCTTGGTATTTAATATTCTTATTATTTACAGTGCCATGCATGAATGTCCACATCACTTTTTCAAACACGAGTATAGAATTTCTATTAAAATTTTATTGATTAATAATTTGTCAATCAATGGATTAATGTATGATTGGATTATTTTGTCAAAAGGTATTGCACACAGTACATTAGAGTGAATCCCAGACCATTAAAACAAACATGCGAATAGTTTCTTTTCATTTGTCTTACAGGATGATAAGGACCTGGTACCAGAGTTTGTGAATTCTGATGGCTTGACCTGCTTTATAAAAGTGGGTGTAGAGGCAGACCACAACTACCAGAACTACATTCTTCGAGGTGGGAGATTTTGCAACTGAAAACCAAAAAATCCCAAATATTTTTCACATTAAAAAAACAAAATAATCTACATATCAAACGGTAAGGCTATAATAAGAAGTATGAATATTGAGAAGTGCTTGAATTAGATATTTTTGTTCTTTGTGTGGGTGTGGCTAAGGATCAAATGGGTGAGTGGGTGTGGCTAAGAGTCAAATTTTTGTCTTTCGGGATGCACATATCCTAGATACATGATGAAAAATCGTATTAATTTAACGCTCGGCTTGCACAAATTATTTTATTTAACTAAAAAATTTGGCTAAATATTTTCTGAAGGTAGAGGGAGTAAAATGTTGTTTAATTAATGAATGAATGACAGAAAAACATATTGTTTTGCCCAGGGTTATTTTCTTTACAAGTTTTATACACTACCTAAAATCATGATATCCTGGTCAATATGCAAACCATATACAATGGTTTTATGTTATATTTCATATTGCTTAGATATTTTCAAACGCATATGAAGCTAAAGAAATAACATCCATGCAACAATAATTAATAATAAAAGCTTTTTTGTCCTTTAATTCTGCTTTTGTTTCCGGCTAAGAATTTTTATCTCCTGACATAAAATAGCAGATATAAAGC
Organism: Hemibagrus wyckioides; assembly: GCF_019097595.1. Taxonomy (NCBI): domain Eukaryota; kingdom Metazoa; phylum Chordata; class Actinopteri; order Siluriformes; family Bagridae; genus Hemibagrus; species Hemibagrus wyckioides. The sequence continues at coordinate 6,304,032 of NC_080736.1, read as the reverse complement.
ATGCTGCGATGTGCAAAGTGTAAGCTCTCTACCCTACATGCTACTTTAACTTGGCCTCCAGTCCATCTGTACTGTCCAGGGTTCATGTCTAGTGCATATAAACGCTGTGCTGTTTTAGCCTTTAGATCTGTAACCTCATGTAATCTGCAACGTCGTTATTTTGGCGTGGGTGCCGGGACAGGAAGTTTATTCTGGAACAACAAACAGCTTTTAGTACAAATCTGTACATCCTCCAAAATGAAGCCCGGTCCTTGCTGATGAACTTCCCACCTTCGACTTCTCTATGGTTACTGGAACTTGGAAGGAAAAAATAAAAAGAAGGCGCTTTAGTAAGATTTGCTCTGTGTGTGTGTTTGTGTTGTGCTGCAGCTTTGAGCCAAATCATGCTGTTCGTGGATGGGATGAATGGAGTTATAAACCATAATGAGACTGTGCAGTGGCTGTACACCCTTTGTGGCAGCCTGGTGAGTAACCACATTATATAACATAAACATACGCATGCACACACACACACACGCCCTTATAGGCTAATTAGTGGTGGACTACAGTCAACTGTTAGTTTGTGGGCAGCAAAAGCTTCAATACTACAGTGTTCAAAGCTGTGAACTAAACGGAAAAGGTGGAGTACGGAGCAAAAGGATTGCTGGTGTGACTACGACCTTCCACTTAACACATCCATGGTATTATTGAGTAAGACCTCTACAATAACCGCAAGTTATGAATCACTTTAGTTCCATTCAGTGAAGTGACAATTTTTTTCAAGATTCGCTGAGTGTGCATTAAGAGTATTTAGCTGATGCTTGTACCTGAAGCACCTGGTGCTTGGGGTTTATTTACAGCTCTGAAGTAGTTTTTCACACTACAGTGCACCGGTTCATGCAGGAGCCGAGCTCCTTATCCTCACGGACGTCATGTTGTCACTGAGGAAGTGAAAATAGCAGATGTTGCAACACTACTGAACCTCATCTCCCAGTTTCAGGACTGATTTTACAATCAGACTCAATCTCATGACTCGGAAGCGTGCAACAGCTCCATCACACAAGCATGCGCTCGATTTAATGAGAAGAGAGACTGACCATAAGGAGTGGAATTTAAACTACTTTTCTCAAAAATATTTCGTATGAAACATCACAATTTATGGGCAGCTTTTACACCAGATCAAGATGACAGAATGTTCATATCACGATTTACTTTCATTTAATGAGGTTTTTATTAAAAGTAATGCTTGAAAGAAATGATTTAATACCGAAGTCTGTACAGATTTTTAAAAAAATGTAAACAGATACTAGATATTATACTGTCATATTGCCCTGTGCTGAACCTGATCCCTCGCCAGTTCTTATGTGTGAAAATTCAATTTGTTAATAAAGTAACAAAATGGCTCTTTAGATATCATTGTAAACTTTTCCTGAGAGGTAATAGCGAGAGAAATTTGACAAGGGTGCATAATGTATAAAAAAAAAAAATACCATACACATATTTATTATTATTAAGAAGTGTGAATGCTGTGAGTCTCCTGCTTTGATGCTGCCATCTAGTGTAAAAGAGATGTAATCACTCTCTCTCTTTTTATCTCTCTCTCTCAGTCTCGGCTGGTAGTGAAGACGGCTCTGAAGCTCCTCATAGTGTTTGTCGAATACACCGAGTCAAACGGCCCGATACTTATTCAGGCTGTCAACACCGTGGATAGCAAAAGAGGTAAAAAGGCTCATGACGGATATACACACGCCCACGGAGGAATGTTTATATGTACTAGCTTGAGATGTGGTTCATTCCGGACATGCCGTTGCAGGTGTGAAGGCCTGGTCATACCTGCTGGATGTTTTAGAGGAGAGGAATGGATCAGATACAGAGCTCCTGGTCTTCACCATGTCCCTTATTAACAAGGTAGCACATGGACAAACGCATCTTGACCTCAATCAGTGTAGCAATTCCCACGCTTCGATTGGTTGTGTTCATTTTCGCTCAGTGGTCGTGTCCGAGAGATCCCTAAGCAGAACAGAAACTCTGCGTTTTTACTCTGAGTTCAGTAGTTCAGTAACTTCAACATGACCTTCAATAACAAGAATCTGCATGCAATATAACTCATAACTCATATATATATATATATATAATGTGTGTGTGTGTGTGTGTGTATGTATATATATGTGTGTGTATATATATATATATATATATATATATATATATATATATATATATATATATATATATATATATATATATATATATATATAAATAATGTAAATATTCATAAATTTGCTGCTAAAACCCTGCTTCTCTCAGCGTTATGACCAAATTATCTTAGTTCTCTGTTGAGCGAATGTTTGCAAAGAAATTGTAAGAGCAGTCTCTGTCTGTGTTCAGTTCTAAAAAAATATCCTAAACATTATTAATCCCAAAGTGTATTAAAAATGTCAGGTATATGGCACAAACGCTACAAGAGACAGAAAAAAATGCAAGTGCTACCAGCACAGTGCTTCACATATTAATATAGTAGATTGGTGAATATTTATACAAGCCACTGCATTTTCATAAATCCCCCCCTCCCCTCTCAGACTCTATCAGCTCTGCCGGATCAGGATTCCTTCTACGATGTGACGGACTGCCTAGAGCAACAGGGGATAGAGCACGTCATGCAGAAACACCTAAAAAGCAAAATCATCGACCCTGACCTCAAACAGCAGTTTACTATATACGAGGTACAAGAACAGCAGCATAACAGCATGTAATGGATATTTATTTAGATTCACAATCTCCAGTGTTTATAATAATTTGCAATCACACACTCCGGTGTTTATCCATCCATCCATCCATTTTCTATACTCGCTTTATTCCTAATTAGGGTCACGGGGAACTGCTGGAGCCTACTCCGGTGTTTTATGATAATCTATAATCAGACTCTTCAGTGTTTATGGTATTTCACACTCCCTGGTGTTTTTATAATAATCTATAATCACACTCTCCAGTGTGCACAGTATCCACTATAATCACACAATCCAGTGTTTATGGTATTTCACACTCCCTGGTGTTTTTATAATAATCTATAATCACACTATCCAGTGTGCACTAGTGTGCACAGTATCCACTATAATCACACTCTCCAGTGTTTATGGTATTTCACACTCCCTGGTGTTTTTATAATAATCTATAATCACACTATCCAGTGTGCACTAGTGTGCACAGTATCCACTATAATCACACTCTCCAGTGTTTATGGTATTTCACACTCCCTGGTGTTTTTATAATAATCTATAATCACACTCTCCAGTGTCACCCAAATAAAGAGGCGTTCCCTTTGGAGTCTGGTTCCTCTCAAGGTTTCTTCCTCTTTCCATCTAAAGGAAGTTTTTCCTTGCCACAGTCGCCTCAGACTTGCTCATTAGGGATAAATACAAATAAATTGAAATATAAGTCTATAAAATAGAATTGAGTTTACCACAATCAGCATATTTAACACCAGCAGGTACAAACACTGTTATACATACAGCTAGAGTTTTATATATGTATATGCTGGTGACATGATTGTGTGTGTTTTGTACAGAATGCTTTAAAGCATGAGGATGGAGAGGTAGATGATTCATCTCTTTCTACACGTAAGGAAAGAAGGAAAGCATCAAACGGCGAGCAGGAGGGCAGGAGGAGCCGGCAGTCCTCGGCACATAACCTTCAGGATATTTCAATCGCTTCCTCTCTGCCTGCTTCTACGACCTCGGCTTTCAGTCCCATTACAGGTTTGTCTCACGTTAGACTTCTCGCTGAAGTCGACAGAAGATTTACTGCTCTTTTCCCACATATAACCATATTGCTGCATAAATGCTCAGAGGACACCTTTTAATCCTTCGGATCTGATCCTGACACTTTGCTAGTCATAGGAGTGGCATTACATCACCTGTATTAAAGCAAAGAGCCATAAAATGTTAGCTAGCTGCTATGATATGACTTGATTCACAGTGCCTATACGTCCTGCAGTTTTTCCACCATTAAATGCTTAAATGACTTTAAACACAGTGTAAACATTTCTAATGACATTTCCACACACATATGGTGTGGTTACTAATTATACGGGAAGCCATCGCTGATGCTCTGTGTCATTCCTGTCATTTTTCAGCCCGAGATCCTTTCGGCAGAGTTTTATGTTAGGAGCTATTCAAATATTAGGCTTTATTATTCAAACACTGTACAATAATATATCTATATTCTAATATTCAGAACGCATTAGGTCCACTTCTAGACCTGCTTTTTCCAATCATTGGAGTTTAGTTTAAATCCATTCCATTTAAGTAGCCAGTCAAACTGGGAAATACCTAGAAGTCTCTCTTATTCAAAGAACTATAATAAATATGTTATGAATATATATTTGATAACGGTGTTGTGATTTCCACCAGAAGCTACACTGCATAGACCTACTGCTTTGGGCTTTTTTCATCAATGAAGACTAGAAAACATGCATCTGATCATTGATGATCATCTAGCTGTAAAAAATTTTTTAGAAGTAGAGTGTAGTTATGAAAGCAAAAAGGGAGGTGCTTCAACCTCTTAGGCTTTTGTATGCAGCTTCGGTTAAATTGGAATTGTGTTAGTCTTGGGATTAGTGTCTGAATATTACCACGGAAATGTCGGTCATTCAGGTCATTAGAGTCAATCATTAACAAAAGATTTCCAGCAGAACTAAGATTGTGAACTATTTTGCCTTATAGCTGTAACCTGACTGTCTAACAAGCACATGGTGAGTTTGCGAGGTTTTTTGTTTTTCTTCCAGGTCCAAGTTATAGCAACTCTCCCGTACCCTCGAGCACGCCATCCTCCCCATTCCGCTCTTCTCCCATCAGCCCTGATCCAGTAAGCAACTCCTCCAGTGAATCTGAGTCCAGCTCGTACAGTCCACACAGCTCAACTCCTGTAGTGCCCTCTGTCGTAGTAAATGAATCTCCAGCCAATGATGTGTAAGTAAAAGCCTGTGTTTTGAACCGCACTACAACACTCAGAACATGAAGATTTTTCAGTCTGTTGTGATTTCAAGGCCGAGCTAGAAATAGCTTCCAATAGGAATTTATGCATTCCTTTTCGAAAGGGTTTTTTTTCCCCCCTTTTCTTTGTGTGTTTTTTTTTTTTTTTTTTTTGTGATTTCTCCTCTCATTTCACCCACATGGGGCGATTATAAGCATATATTTGACAGATTTATTTATTTGTGTACAGATTTATAAGATACAGTTTATTCATGGAGTCATGTGCTTGCTGTATACACATTTACTCGGACATTTAGGACCATACGTGAAATTTTTTTACCATAAATAACATTTATGCACTCTTAACCTTGTGCTAAAGGTTTCTTCTTGAGCGCTAAAAGCATTTCTTTTAAGTGTTAAAACATTAAACCCATGCGTACAGCCTCTTGGGAGTTTTCTATGCACTGAATAGTCTTCTAGTCTTTTCCCTCTAATTATATTTCTAAGGACCTAGTGATCTATGCTTTAGACACAAGACATCAACTGGAAAGTCATGGACGTTTGCGAAGTGGAGACATTTTGATATCGTATAGAAGAGTTATAATATAATGCTCATGTATTTTAAATGGCTCTTTTACTGCATTTTATTTATTTATTTTTTTTGCTGTTAAATCTTAAGGCCCACTAATCTCCAACTGTGCCGGCTTGGGAAGTGTTATTCTACAGCAGGCTGGCTTCGCAAACTGATCCATAAACAGTGTCTTAGCCACTAACATTTACCCAGACATGCCACAAATGGGCAACGATGCCTCACATGGTAATATATCAAACTTTAGCTGGAAATAGGATTGCTTGGGCTCACTGCATGCTTTGTATATTAAAACAAAAAGCTGTGTACAAACCCTGCCTGGAAGATTCACATTTTAGTTCAATAAACAAAACAAGGAATTAGTTTTTTGGGGGGTTTTGTACTCAGACTGTATGAAAATGAGAATTTGACTGAGTTTTACCACATACACTAGACACACTCTTTGCCTGCTCAGCTCCTCCCAGTGTAACCAAATTGCTATGTGCCTTTCCAAGTATAGCTCCTGGCCACAGCGAGACATTTTATTCAGCTGACAGGCAATACCTATATGTGGAAAGCTAATGTTTTATCTGGAAAGCCATTTTCTCTTAGTAAAGCTATGGGTATTTAGTCGTCTGATTAGGCACAGGTCAGCCTGCTGGAGCATATCACAAACTGCTTAATATTTTATTAAGTGTTTTCACCTTTATAGGGAACTTGTCATAGAGAAGTTCCTTCATGCCGTCTTGCTTCTCTTTACCGTTGAGACGGACATGGTAGCAGGAAAGGAAAAACACTTGACCCTGATACTGGTTGCAACTTTTGGTGGTTTGGTGTCAGTCTTGCTGGTGTTGTGGGCTTTGTCTTTGTACTTGTTTTAATCCACTGCTTTACTCATGTAACCAGACATCACTATTCCACAGCTCTCTCTCTCTCTCTCTCAATCTCACTCTGTGTGTCTCACCTCCTGCTCCTTCCAGCAGGGGGCGCAATTTCATTGGTCAGTACCTGGCTCATATGGGGATATCTAGGCGGAGGTTAAAAAAAGCGGGGTCCGTAACACAGGAGCCCTCCACTCCCTTAAAGAGGTCTGTATAACTCACCAGCTTTTCATCTCATTGGTACGAGTTGCTCCTTTTGCTGATCAGTTTAGGATCTGTAAAAGGAATAACTTTTTTACTTTCAGCTAATCTTGTTTTGTCTCTAAACTAACCATGACACCGCACATCACATGGTTCCACTTTTTAACACCTCTCTTTACAACACGGGCCTTTTAACGTCCTGATTTCCTGCGGAGGTTCGACGACAAGAAAGCGGTTAAGCATTTTGGATATGGGTTCAGATCAAACTCTGTGTGGTGGGTATATTCACCTGGTGAAAATTCAGAAAAGCACTCGGGTATACTGTATATTGTATACTAATCCTGTTCCAGTTGTATGCAACATACAAAAATTTATATTTATTATATATAATATTATATATTTATATCAGATTCAAGCTTATGTGCAGTTATCTCAATATTCTACAGTTTCTGTGCAGAAAATTTACTTTCTTTCAATACACACTATAAAGTTAAAGCCAGAAGGATGCAATGAGAAGACTGAGAAAGACTTTAAGGCAGACTAAACCCTACTTTATTATTCATTTTGTTACAACGTAATGGCACTAGCCTAAATAAATAGCTTTCTGTTCTATTAAAAACCTTAATAGAACTGTTTTATGTATTGCAGAACATTGTAATATTGAATGTAGTCAAAATTTCTGTAAATATTTTTACTTATACGGGATATCTAGCCCTCCTGTTTAGTGTGGAAAACAGTAAAATGTGCATCTAGAATACAAAGTATATTAAGCACAAATAACAACTTTCACTGACCGAGATAAACTTGGATGAGATCAGACTTGGATATCATGTTTGCAATTGTAGCTACGGTTTTTCAGAGTTATGTTGTTGGAGGTAGTAAACCGAAAGCAACCAGGAATTCGACTGAAGTAGTCTGGCATCCAAGTATCTCTCGGAAGCTGCATATATATATATATATATATATATATAATGTGTGTATGTGTGTATATATATATATATATATATATATATATATATATATATATATATATATATATATATATATATATATATATATATATATATATATATATATATATATATATATATATACACTATATTGCCAAAAGTATTCGCTCACCTGCCTTGACTCGCATATGAACTTAAGTGACATCCCATTCCTAATCCATAGGGTTCAATATGACGTCGGTCCACCCTTTGCAGCTATAACAGCTTCAACTCTTCTGGGAAGGCTGTCCACAAGGTTTAGGAGTGTGTTTATGGGAATTTTTGACCATTCTTCCAGAAGCGCATTTGTGAGGTCACACACTGATGTAGGACGAGAAGGCCTGGCTCTCAGTCTCCGCTCTAATTCATCCCAAAGGTGTTCTATCGGGTTGAGGTCAGGACTCTGTGCAGGCCAGTCAAGTTCCTCCACACCAGACTCTGTCATCCATGTCTTTATGGACCTTGCTTTGTGCACTGGTGCACAGTCATGTTGGAAGAGGAAGGGGCCAGCTCCAAACTGTTCCCACAAAGTTGGGAGCATGGAATTGTCCAAAATGTCTTGGTATGCTGAAGCATTCAGAGTTCCTTTCACTGGAACTAAGGGGCCAAGCCCAGCTCCTGAAAAACAACCCCACACCATAATCCCCCCTCCACCAAACTTTACACTTGGCACAATGCAGTCAGACAAGTACCGTTCTCCTGGCAACCGCCGAACCCAGACTCGTCCATCAGATTGCCAGATGGAGAAGCGCGATTCGTCACTCCAGAGAACGCGTCTCCACTGCTCTAGAGTCCAGTGGCGGCGTGCTTTACACCACTGCATCCGACGCTTTGCATTGCACTTGGTGATGTATGGCTTGGATGCAGCTGTTCGGCCATGGAAACCCATTCCATGAAGCTCTCTGCGCACTGTTCTTGAGCTAATCTGAAGGCCACATGAAGTTTGGAGGTCTGTAGCGATTGACTCTGCAGAAAGTTGGCGACCTCTTCGCACTATGCGCCTCAGCATCCGCTGACCCCGCTCCGTCAGTTTACGTGGCCTACCACTTCGTGGCTGAGTTGCTGTCGTTCCCAAACACTTCCACGTTCTTATAATACAGCTGACAGTTGACTGTGGAATATTTAGGAGCGAGGAAATTTCACGACTGGATTTGTTGCACAGGTGGCATCCTATCACAGTTCCACGCTGGAATTCACTGAGCTCCTGAGAGCGACCCATTCTTTCACAAATGTTTGTAAAAACAGTCTGCATGCCTAGGTGCTTGATTTTATACACCTGTGGCCATGGAAGTGATTGGGACACCTGATTCTCATTTGGATGGGTGAGCGAATACTTTTGGCAATATAGTGTATATATATCAGGTTCTACTGCATTTGGTAGAGTTCCCAAACACTATCCACTGTTCATTGTCTAAAATAAAAGTACAATAATAAGTCTGCTGCCAAATTGACACCAAGGATATGCATCGATCAAAAAGCTTGCACAATATAAAAATAAGGATTTGTAACCAAAATGAAATTGTTTCTCAGAACTGACAGATCATTAAAAAACAGTTTGAGTAGCTTTGAATTACAGAAACTGTTTTCAGCTTCATGCTGGCAGGGAAATGCCCCCCCCCCCAACAGGCCACAATTTTTTTTGTGTGTGTGTTTTTGGTCCTGAAATGAAGGGATTGATATCGTGTTCTCTAAACGAGAACGTCCCTGCCTTTGCAACACTCCTCCTTCCTGAAAATCAACCAAGACTTTTCATCAGCTCAGTGTCAACTTTTCTGTCACGGAGGCTGGCACTCACATTGCAGGGACTTACTAGATCTTTCCAGGAGCAGAGACAAACAGGGAGCAAAATTAGCACTATTTTTTATTCTTCTATGAGTCTAAGAAAAGTTTAATGGTGGTTTGTGTAAACAGGGATTAAAGCTTGTGACGTTTTTATTGGTCCAAGTTTTATTTCAAGTTTATTTTCATCACTGTATGCATGGAGTCAGATATTAAAATATTAAAATTAAATCTAAAATTAAATCTCTGATTAAAGCACTTACTGAGGTTAATTCTTATAGGAATTTATAATTTATAAGGACTTATAAGTTTGGTCTAAAAGGCATGTTTTAAATGTAAAATTTTGGTGTGAAACATTACGTTTATTTTATATCATTTCAAAGAGCTTGCATTTCTTTCTGGAAAATTAAGGACCTTTAGTGAGAAATGCCATTGGTTAATTTCTTCATTTAAACCAAATGTGTCTGTTTTAAATTCACTTGTTTTGTATAAACCGATACCAACCCATTCGTAGACTGAAGAAATGTTTTTGTGGGTGTGTGTGTGTGCATACAGCCTCTGTGGAACTTTATAAAAAAACGGAAGTGTTTTGAGATGTGGGATTCAGACTGTCTCCGTTGCCTTGGCTGTGATCGGATTTTTCAGTGTTTTGTTGTGTTTTGTTTCGTTTTTTTTCCCTTCCCCATCCAGCCTCAGCGTGTCTCCTACTGACTCGCCTCCTCAGGAGAACCAGACAGCACAGAAAGAGCAGAGCAACACCGAGGGAAAAGGACGGTTTAAGTGAGTATATTTTCCCCTTGTTTTCTTTGTCAGTTAGAGACGGACATAATTCGATATTGAAGGAAAGAAGGAAAAAAAAAAAAACGATTAGGCATTAAGATATGCGCTTGCTCAGGGTTTGGTATCGCATATGTGACGAAGACAAATAAGTAAGGATTTCATTAGAATGTTTGCTTTGATTGAAGTGTTAATGCTCAAGAATATTTTGTCAGAATCTGTGCTGATGTTAAAAATAATGAGTGACTAATTGTACAGGAAATCAAGTATTATAATTATAGTGATAGATATTATTGACTTTGTGGTTTATTTTACTTAACCTGAACTGTTTTATGATGTCGATTTAATTAGTATTATTTTCTAACATTACTGCGGAAGCCAGGCTCATTAGGATGGTGACTCATTAAGACAATTTGGCATTTCATCCTCATTATTTTTTTTTTCCCCCCATAAACTCGTAGCATCTGCGTATCTCCTCTACAGTCTTTCTTGACTCCTTCCGCTTTGTTTTCTGCATCTGTTTCTTTCTCTGCCTCTATATCCATAATGTTTGGCTCAGTTCCTAATCTTTCTCTTCACTGCTGTGGCTTCCAAAATTCTTCCTCTCTCCCTCCCTCTTTCTCCTCTTTTTTTTTTTTTTTTTTTTTTCCCCCTCAGCCTGCAAGAGGCAGACTCTGTTTGGTGAGTAGCTGCTGCATGGCCAAAGAATGCAGCCTTCACTTGCTACCAGTCTAAACCATGAGTAATTTTGGGGAGGTGGGAGGGGGGTTATGTTAGCTGTTAGTTAGTCAGACGATGTATAGTAATAATAATCCACCATTATCAAAAGGATGACTCTCTTCATCTTTGTCCTGCGCACGTCTTTTCCGAGAAGCGTCTGATCGCGCACACTTTCCGGGTTTGCATCCTGTCTTCACTCCCTTGATCTTCCTTGTAATGGATGTGTGAAGAGGTTCCCCAGTTTAGTCAGAATAGTCTCGTTTGAAACTGTTATGATAAATCCATTGTACCAGAATGATTCAGGTTGTCTGGTATGTTTTTGAACCAACAGAATTGAGAAATGTCCATAATTTATCAGTACCATGACACAGGATTGAGGAAAGCACGCAAGCACAGGATGAACCGAGTGGAATTTCTCGATTATCAGGAAGAGACACAGCTTCTTCTTCTTCTCCAGCTCGTATTAGTACAGGTGGAGGAGCGGTCATAAATTAGGAACACCCTTAAGATCCAGGGGTGTTCAACTGAAGAATTTTATGTAGCCAGTCCGCACAAATTTTTCATAGAAAGGACAATATAAACAACTCTCTTGACTGTATCAGGATTACGGTATAATTCTTAATCATTAGTGTTTTGACTATAAATAAGTTTCAACATCATTTCATTTGACGTGTTTTTGTTTGGTTTTCTGGCAGAGCATAAATGCATACTTTTCATCTTTATTGATTTTTTTTTTTTCCCCCCCAAATAATAAGCCATGTAATATTTTTTTGTTAGTTAGACCAGAGAGGGTAAAATAATCTGTCAAAATCTTTTCAAACTCTTCCGAATGTTCAGGTAAATAGTTACAATAAAGGCAATAGACTGGATGCAGCAGAGGTTTTGCTATAGAAGCCACCTTTTTAAAGTTTTTCTGGATTTTCCTTATTTATCAGGGTCCGTATCTAGACCACAGAACAACAGTTAGCACCCCCTGCTCAAGGTTACAGATTTACTATGGGATTGTGAAATGGACACGATGGATATGTTCAGTGTATCCAGTACACAGTAACCTTGGTGCAGTCTTTTAGATAATCCGTCTCTTCCTTACGTAAACTGTAATGTCTCTCTCCAGTGTGGAGGATATTGTGAATAAGGACCGGCCCGTACTCAGGAAGTATGCGTAAGTAAACTGCAGGCCGATCCTGACGACGAGGTGTGATGGTGATGGTGTTGGTGATGGAAACTGCTCTTTATGCTGATCTCAGGCCAGGTTTGGGGTGAGGTGCCTGGTCCTGAATCAGTGTTTTAAGGGCGGTTGCTTGATCACTGAGGGTGTTTTGAAGATCAGGTGGCTGGGTCTTGGTTGATGATGTGTTTTCTGGTAGTGGCTATGTGTGTGAATGTGTGTGTGCTTGTGGGTCTGTGGTTGGTTGTGTTGATGTCAATACCAGTCATACTTACTTTCCATAAATGTATTGTTTTGTTGAATCTAATGGAATGATTTTTTTCTGGTTTTTGACTAAATCTTGCATGTTCTTGTTACTCATCACATTTATGGACTGATTTATTAGATTCTTATTCTAAATGTGTATATAAACGAGTTATTCTTTATGTATTTGTATTCTCAGCAGATCTGGGAGACTACAGTAGCTATTTTGTGGTTAGTCAGTGTGGAAAAAATATCCAGCAGTCTTTTAATAGCAGGCTTAAAATGAAGGATATGCTTTCCATTTTGTTTCGAAGCCAGTTCAGCTTAGGTTAACTAGCATTGTTTCTTTATGCACAAAGGCTGCAGTGCTTTCTCTAATGCTATAATCTTTCAGTTAAAATTCTCCTTTCTCCTGGCTGCTCTTCATTTACTTGGTTTTTGTTTTTACAGTATTGGCTTTGTAACCGTGTAGTTTCTATATACCACATGTATATTTGTAGAGACCAGTTTTTACGCCGTCTGGAGGTGAGGGAGTGGCAGAAGAGGAACAATAAAGATGTGCCGTCTGTGATCGAAAGTTCGTCTGCTAACTCTGACATCTACGCTCACTCTACTGAAGAAGGCCAGCCGACATCGGAAGGTGACGCTGACTTATTTTTTTTCTCTATTATCCTCCCACAAGCTAATCTACGCTGTTTAGCATAGCCTTTGCTTCTATCTGGGAAATCCATCTTGCATAAATACTGCTATCATCACGTAAACTAGATTGGGAGCATATTTTTAGTTGTGGTGTTGTATCAGCATGTGTATATGGACTGGGCTTGGTGGTTATAATTTTAAATACGAAGTTAATTTCGGTTCATTTTTTCTATCGTAATGAATGACACACAGTGCTTTCTTGAGTTAGTTGTGTTCGTCGAGGAGGACAGTTCACTTCCCTCACCACCACTGGACCTCACATTAGAGGAGGCAGAAATAAATCTGCTAATGTTGACGCATGCCAGTCTGTATCACCGTGAGCATGAGCTGGCGTTAACGCAGACAATTCAGAGACGAGGAAATGTAACTTGTTTTCGTTTTACTGTACCTTTTGGAAAGTTGGATTAAAATTGCTCAACTTTGGTAAGACCGTCTCACAAGTCTGTCTCATCCAAAATTATTTAATTGTGCAATAGTTATCGTTTTTACCTTCACATTACAGGTGATCTGAAATAAACTGCTGTTAGACTTCAATTCTAAGTAAGGAAACATTTTACAGACTTTTATCAATCCAGGGAAATGCTAGCGAAGAAATTGTACGTAATTGATCGATAGATTAAAAGCCGACATATTACTTTAAACTGCTTTCTCTGAGCTCATAGATTAACAAATACAAAGCACTTACTAGTGTGTATGTCAAGCTTATGAACCTTTCTAGACTCTCTGAGTGAGGATTCATAGCTGACTGTTAGCACTGAGTCGATGGCCAAGTCAGCGGGAGCTTCACTGTGATTGGCTGAGGACAGACTGTGAGACTGTGGTGTTTATATAATCATCATCCCACAGTGAACATCCTCATTATATATATGAAGCGCAGAATTTACTGCTGCTTCAGGCTATGAGGTGGAAAGGAAGGCAGCTTGACTCTAGACCCTGCTGTTTGTGTGATGAAAGATTTCGTGATGGTTGAGACTGCTGTAATATTTAAAACCGCCTTTTACTCAAATGATGGTACGTATCGCCAGAATTTGGTTGAAATGACTGATTTTGTAAGATGGTCG